>NC_045968.1:38089955-38212455 GCF_010909765.2 Amblyraja radiata
TGCATATATAACCAATAACATTGCGCTGTTTATTTATATTTCGTCGTCACTGTACTCAAGTTTAATGGAGGTGTTCAAAATCAATGCAGGCTTTCAGTGGAGTAAATAAAGGAGAAATTGTTTCCCGTAGCTGGAGACTAGTAACTCAAGGATATGAATTACAAAGCAATTTGCAGACGAACCACTGGGGAGATGAAAGGAATTCTATTTACGGAGTGGTGCTGAATTCAGGAATGTGTTCCATGGAAGCAAACTCAATAATCAAAGAGGATAAAATCTTGAAAAGGGCATGCATTCTGATTGTGGAGGAAGGGGCTGGGGTTGGGACTCTATATATAGCTACCAAATTAGACTTTAGAGATAGAGCACGGAAACAGGCCCTTCGGCCCACTGAGTCTGTGCCGAACTGCAATGACCCCATACACCAGCACTACCCTACACATTAGGGATAATTTACAGATGCCATTTAACTTACAAACTTGTACATGAGGAGCTGATGGGAATGTGGGGAGAATACCATGGGTGGGGCAGGTTTAGAAGACATTTAAAGGACACATTAGCACAGGTAAATGGATAGGAAAGGTTAAGAGGGATATGGACAGGTAGGACTAGAGTGGATGGGGCATCTTGTCGGCATGGGCAAGTTGGGCCGAAGGGTCTGTTTCCGTGCTGTATGACTATGACTTTAAATGGATGCCTGGTGATCAGTTTGACCTTGGTGGGCTGAATTGGCCTAGTTCTGCACTGTATCTGTCTCTGACTCTATGATTCAAGCATCGCATTAAATAATCTGAATCTGAATCTGAATCTAGTGCACATGAGAGTTTATATCAATTTGCTAAACCACTAAATAGAAGAGATATTGTTCCATTACATTAATCCACTTGAGACCCACTCCTTTATTGTGGCAATGTCCTTGGTTTCCCCCATCTTCCAGAAGATTAGGGGTTTGTTGGAGCAAATGAAAGAATATTTGTGAGTTGGACAAGGAGAACCCTTCAGTGAGAAAAACCGCAGTACTCTGATTGTGACTTTGTTATCGGCCCCCTGAGCAGACAGAGTCAGCAGGTCAGACAGCATCTCTGGAGAACATGGATAGGTGATATTTTGGGTTGCGACCCTTCTTCAGACCTTCAGTAAAAATATGGAAGCTTGATCACTGAAATAAGCAGACAACGGGGTTTACCTGTAACCTAGAGTGGGCGTGACCTGATTAGCTTAGTTTAGTTTAGAGATACAGCTTCGGCCCACCGAGTCCACGCCGACCAGCAATCTCCATTCGCTAACACTATCCTGTGCACACTTTGGACAAGTTACAATTGTACCAAGTCCATTCACCTGTATGTCGTTGGAATGTGGGTGGAAACCGGAGCTTCCAGAGAAAACCCACGTAGCTCACAGGGAGAACGTTCAATCTCCATACAGACAGCGCCCTTCTTCAGACTGATAGTAGGGGGAAGAAGCTTCTGAATGTTGATTTTACTTCGGAGTCACGTGAGTGACTACGTGAAGAACCCGCTCAGTGCGCAGGCGCGGCATTACGCCAGCAGTGCAACAGCGGCCGCAACGGGAGTTAGGCTCTCTCGTTACAGGATGAACCGGACCGTCAGGTGAGTACCCTGAGGTCGGGGTTTCTTTTACAGGTGAGCCTTTTTTCTGCTTGTGTTTTTTACAGGCAGAGAAAAAGGCTCTGGAACAAAACTGTCCCCCGTTCAAGGAGGAACGGTTTCCCGTCGGGGAGGGGGGCAGCAACAGGCGGTAGGAGCGACCCGGTGTTCCTCTATTCCCCGACACCGTGCAGAGGCCAGCCCGCTAGTACCTGAGCAGCGGGCTGGATGCATAGCCACTCGAGAGGCAACCGGCAGGTGTTCCCGATTGGGACGGGACGTCTCTCCACCCGCACGGGGGGAGAGAGAGCCGCCTGAGCCGCTGGAGCAGCTCACGGAGCAGGTGCCTGCGAGACGCGCTGCTTGAGGGGCGCTCTCGCATCTACAAGGCAAAAGCTCCAGAAGAAGGCGGTAGGAACCGGGCGCACCGCTATCCCCATCACCGCGCCGAGCCCAGTCCCGCTAGTGCCTGAGCTGCGGGCTGGATATCTAGCCATCCGAACAGGCATCCGGCCGGTGGCGTCTGATTCGTCGGACGGGGACATGTCTCTACCTAAAATGGAGGAGAGACAGCCGCCTGAGCTGCATCCAACAGCAATTGGAGCAGCTCCAGCGAGATGCGCAGAAAGAGCGCTCTCGCGAAAAGAAAAAACAAGACTTTCGAAATCTGCCCCCGTCCAACTCCGCAAGAGGAGAAGGGGGGGCAGCAACAGGCGGTAGGAGCGTTATCCGGGCGCCCCGATATCCCTGACACCGAGCCGAGTCCAGCTCCGCTAATGTCTGAACAGCGGGCTGGAGGCAAAGCCAAACGGAAGAGCAACCGGCTGGTGGCATCCGACTCGTTGGACGGGGACGTCTCTCCACCCAGGAGGGGGAGGGACAGCCGCCTGAGCCGCATGGAGCGGCTCTTGGTGCAGGTGCTCCAGCAAGGTGCACCCCGGGAGGGGAGCTCTTGCAGAGGGAGGTCAGGCACTCCCTCTACAGTGCCTCCTGCACTGTCCATTGCATCCTCCTTTCCAGAGGATAGCTTTGGGGACCAGGACTGGGCTGGTCCAGAACAAGGGGTTATGGCTGAAGATTTCGGGAGTATGCAGGGGGTGCAGGAGCAGGAACAGCTGCTTGGTGTAGTGGGCCGCTACGTGTCAAAACCCCGTGCAGGGGAACCGCTAGAGGCCAAACTAGCGGCAAGTATCAATCACCTTTCCAACAGAGCTCTGCAGGGGCAGGTGATTAATGAAGCTTTAGAACTGTGAACCTCTAAAAAGTACCAGCGGTGAACAGCCAAATCTGGGGACACATTGGGGCAACCATCCGGCACCATGAGCTAAAGCTGCAGCGGATACTCCGACTATTGACAGCAGGCATCACTTCGTTTGCTCGTTCTATAAACAACACCGAGATGACCACCAATCAACAGGATACACTCGCGTTGTTGTGTAACACGCAGTTTGAAATTAATAATCTGCGGAAAGAAATCATCAAACCTGCCATCAGTCCTCGATTTGCCGGGCTGTGTAAAACACCAGCCAATAAGCCAGACAGGCTGCTCTTCGGGAAGGCAGGGTATAAAACGAGCAAACTGAAAACACACACCACCAAGTGGCAGCACCCCGCCGCATCCACCAGTAAACATCCGCCATTCAACACTGGTGAAAGCTCGGGGTCCGCTTACTTTCACCGTAAGTCTTTTTTAGACCAGGGCCCAGAGCGGACCCCATGGAAAATGCGCCAACCCCCAACAAACACGCCACATCAGACACCTCGCAAGCCGACCAAAGGGAATCAGAGGAAATACCCGTAACCATGGAGGTAGGTGGGTCTGGTTCCTATCACCTTTTGGGAGGTGGAGGCTTAATACTAACAGGAGGTAGATTGCACCGGTTTGAAGCATAGTGGATATAAAATACAATTCATGTCAGAAAAAACGGCGCCAGTTCAACAATGGCCCCAAAGGGTATTTCTCCATCCGTCAAAGAGAAACGTGAGGGACAAGCTGAACTGGTGAGACTTATCACAAAGGGGGTCATCGAAAAGACCAAACATGAACCTTTGGAATTTGTATCGAATATATTCACTAAAACCAAAAAAGATGGTGGCTGTCTCATCATCATTGACTTAACATCACTAAACAAATTTGTTAAGTATATACATTTCAAAATGGAGACATATGTTACTGCCAAACAACTGAATTCCAAAGGATATTCGACAAGTAGCAAGAGTAATTGGGAAAATGGTAGCAGCATTTCCGGCTACTCAATTCGGACCTTTGCACTATCAAAAAATTTACAGAGAGCAAAGGTACAGGCAATAAAACGACATACAGGTCACTATGATCGTGTCATGAACTTACCCACTGAAGCAATATCAGAGCTACAGTGGTGGGCAGAAAACGTTTGGCATAGTTTCAGCCCTATCTTTATCACTAACCCTACTTTAGTTACTAAAACAGATGCCAGTGCTCAAGGCTGGGGAGCGACTAACTCCATATCCAGCACAGGTGGTAGATGGACTAACCTAGAGTCATCATTACTACTTACACTGGGCATTAACTATCTAGAGATGTTGGGCGCCTTTTATGGTTTAAAAGCATATGTATCTAATATGCAGCACTTGCATGTTCGGTTACAAATTGATAAATACTACGGTGATGGCTTATATTAACCATATGGGTGGCATAAAATCATTGTCATGCGACAAATTGGTCAACATGATTTGGCAATGGTGTGTCGAAAGACATATTTGGCTATCAGCTACTTACCTACCAGGTAAGCTAAACACCCATGCCATGAGAAAATTAAGCGCCTGGGTTGCAAGTTTGAACAGACCTTACCTGGAACTGGGATTGTCCAAACAAACCATCACCATGTCGGCATCCCTTCGAACATCCACCAGAGGCAGTACTTAACCAGCATCAAAAAAGGGAGAAGTACTGCCAGGAAACAGGGACGGCATACGCAACAGCTACAGCCACCAACATACTGGAGTTCCTGGCTTATCTACACCACGATGTAGGGATCAGCTACAGTGCCATCAACAACCAGCGCCAGGACAACAGGCGATGGGATCCCATCCACTGGTGGTAAAACTGATGAAGGGCATTTACAATATCAAGCCCTAAGCCCAGGTATACCCATATTTGGGATATCAGTGTGGTCCTGACATATCTCAGGGAATGGCCACCAGCCAGATCCCCCGGCCTCGAGCAAGCTACACTAAAGACGCTCATGTTGATGGCACTTGTATCCGCTCAGAGGGTCCAGTCACTAGACCTATTGCGACTGGACAACATGATCACAGCTCCAGACCAGATCTGTCGTTATCCAGCGACTGATCAAACAGAGCAGACCAGGAACACCTAATCCAGTCGTGGATTACCCACCAGAACCACGGTTATGTGCCATGACTCACCTACTATCCTACATAGACACAACCAAAATATACGAGGGAGATGAAAAGCCTTGTGGGTCAGTCACAAAAACCTTATGGTCGGGTGACGAGCCAAACCATTGCGAGATGGCTCAAGCAGGTGCTAGAAACTGCTGGGATAAACACTAACATGTACAAATTTTATTCCACCAGGACAGCATCCATGTCGACGGCTAAAGAATGGACATGCCTATAGACCACATCCTGGCTACAGCAGGATGGTGGGGGGGGAAAGACCGTTCAGAAATTTTATAATAAGCCGTTGGCAAGACCTGGTTTATTTGCAGTAAAGATTTACGAACTGCAAATATTTAATTTAAGCCCAAGGGAGCAACTTAATTCTTTGTTGTTATTGTTTAAAAAATACCATTGTGTTTTTCTACAAATAGACTCATTGGTTGATTACGATAACACTTTCTCCCTCAAGAACTTCGGCAGTGAGTGAAATGAAACTGTTACACGGTTTGAAATCACAGAGCTTTGAAATCTTCACGTAGTCACTCACGTGACTCCGAAGTAAAATAGTAAGATTAAACGAGAACTTACCAGTTTGAAGTTTGATCTGTATTTTATGAGGAGTTACGATGAGGGATTACGTGCCCTCCGCTCCCACCCTCATTATATGGATCAAACTAATAAATTGATGTCTCCTTATCTTTACTATGTTTACTTCAAATAACTGTGTCTATCTGTGATTCCACACCGCTGCTTGGAAGTATGCCGCGCCTGCGCACTGAGCGGGTTCTTCACGTAATCCCTCATCGTAACTCCTCATAAAATACAGATCAAACTTCAAACTGGTAAGTTCTCGTTTAATCTTACTATTAAATACCAAAGATTTCCACCAGATGGCAGAGCAATATAATATTTGCCTAAGTAATAGTTAAAATAGTCACTGGAATGATACATTGGATTTTTTTAAACGGTGTCTTTGGTTAGATAACGGGCTTCAGCTTTTGCACTATTATGTTTCCCTAATACTATAGTTACTAATTTATCGTATTTTGATTATTATATATTATCTGTGTGATATTACGCATCCAGGCCTGTTAAGGTGCAGCAAACTAGAATTTCATTGTTCCATCGTCAGTATATATTATAATTAAACACTGTTGTTACAAGGAACTGCTGATGCTGATCTACAGAAAAACACACACAAAGTGTTGGGATAACTCAGAGGGTCAGGCAGCATTTCTGAGGGAGGGTCCTGACCCGAAACGTCACCAATCCATGTTCTCCAGAAATGCTGCCTGACCCGTTGAGTTATTCCGGCATTTTGTTTCGTTTTGCGTAAACCAGCATCTGTAGTTCCTTGCTCCAGCATCTCTGGAGAATATGGATAGGCAATGTTTTGGGTCATTATAAAGGCCAGTGGAAGCTGGGCCTTGAACATTTTTTAAGACAGAGATTGAGAGATTCTTGATAAGTGCGGGGTGAATGGTTACCGTGGGTAGACAGGAGGCCAGAGTTGGGGTAAGGGGCAGCTCATCCACGATATCATCGACGGCGGCACAGTAGCGCATTTGTAGAATTCGCTGCCTTACAGCACCAGCGACCCGGGTTCAATCCTGACTACGGATGCTGTCTGTGTGGAGTTCGTATGTTCACCCTGTGACCACATGGGTTTCCTCCGGGTACTCTGGTTTCCTCCCACACTCCAAAGCCGTAAAGGTTTGTAGGTTAATTGGCTTCGGTAAATTGTCCCCAGTGTGTAGGATAGAATTAGTGTATGTCTAAGGGTGGGCCGAAGGGCCTGTTTCCATATTGTATCTCTAAACTAAATTAAACTAAACTAAACTAAACTATTAAATGGCAGAACATGCTTGATAGGCCCATGTTACCTACTCCTGTTCCTAAGCTGTATGTTCATGTCTTCCGGTCAACTTGTTGGGACAATGAGAGCTTTGATTATATCTTCATTATGACGATGTTAGAAGGAAGAGCAGGCGGAAAGAACGATTATGAGACTTCAAGAACAATGCAAGGGCGCAGATAACTTGGTATAACTGTTGTGGAGACTGATGTTTCCCAGGGACAGATTCTTCTGGTTTAGATTTAGGCTTATTATTGTTATGTGTACCGAGGTAAAGTAAAAAATGTTGTTTTGTATTCTATCCAAACAGGTCAGATATATCTACCATACATGAATACAATCGTCATATTCAATATTTAGAGGATACAGAGTGTAAAATATAGTTCACATCATTGTAGCGCATCAGTTCCATAGACAAAGTCCATTGTCCATATTGAGGTAGAGATGAATCGGACAGTACCCTAGCTTATGGAAGGACCGTTCAGAAGCCTGATAACGGAGGGGAAGATGCTGTTCCTGAGTCTGGTGGTGCACTCTTCTGTATCTTCTGTTGGATGGGAGCAGGAAGAAGATGGAATGACTGAAGTGGGACGTCTTTGATTAATTTGACTGCTTTTCCGAGGCAGCATAAAGTGTAGATGGAGTCAATAATGGGGAATCTGCTCTGTCTGATGCACTGGGCTACATCTACAACATTCTGCAATTTCTTACAGTCTTGGGCACTGCTGTTCCCAAATCAAGCTGTGATACATTCTTTAGTTTAGTTTGGTTTAGTTTAGTTCAGTTTTGTTTAGTTTAGTTTAGTTTAGTTTAGTTTAGTTTAGTTTAGTTTAGTTTAGAGATACATGGGTGCCGCTGAGAGAACAAAGTGGAGCACGGCAGAGATGGTGGGGCGGGGAGGAAGAGGAACCATCAGAAATATATTGAATACTATTGCATCTTTTTCGGCACCCTCTATGTGGCGATTCTTTGCATACCTGTGTATTGTATGCAAAAACAAAACAATTTCACCTTACCAAGTATATATGACAATAAAGTATCAATCAATCACTCAAATACAGTGTGGAAACAGGCCTTTTGACCCACCGAGTCCACGCTGAACAGTGATCACCATACATTTATTCTATCCTACACACGAGAGACAATTTACAGAAGCCAATTAACCTACAAACTTGTACGTCTTGGGAGAGTTGGGGGAAACCGGAGCGCCCTGAAGAAAATCCACATGGTCACAGGGAGAAAACCCACACGTTCAGACAGCACCCGTAATCAGGATCGATTCTGGGTCTCCGGCGCTGTAAAACAGCAACTCTACTGCTGTGCCACTGTGTATTGCAAGAGAACCCATTTGAAGGTTATGGAGGTTATTCATTCAATGAAACAGGAAGAAGTCATGATTTCCCCTTCAGACGGCTGCTTCAACCAGTTAAAAATGTCAGTCTATTTTTAAGGTTTCCAAATAATTTGCTGTCACTTAAAGCACCCTCTACAGTCTGCCATCTGTTACAGAGTTTGGCACAATGAATGAAGGAGCTCCAGAACGCTGAAGGAAAAGCAGAACATTAGAATACAAGGAAGCGAATGTTGGGCCTCGGTTCCTTACTATTTAATTCCAGTCTTGGAGGAGGTGGCAGAAAGTAAGGAACCCAAGTTTGCCCATGACACAAGTGGGTACTCCAAGTACTCTCTGTGATTTGTGAGTCATAGAACATAGAACAGTACAGCACGAGAACAGGCCCTTCAGCCCACAATATCTGTGCTGAACATGATGAGGATGTTGTGACTCTGCAATTAGACATGGGTCGCTTGAGTGTCATGGTGTCTTTAGACTTTAGAGATGCTGTATGAAAACAGGCCGTTCGGCCCACCAAGGCCATGCCAGACTAGAATCATCCATGTCAACCAATAGTCACCCATCCACATTAATCTCATGTTCCAGCACTTGGCACATAACCTTCCTATGCCAAGATGATTCAAGTGTTTAACTAGACACGACTGAAATGCTTTCCATGACACTGCTACCACCAATCCCTCAGGCAGTCTACTCCAGCTACTCTCGGCAAGTTGTGTGTCATAATATGGAACAGTACTATGACTTAATTACATCATTAGGGTGGTACAGTGGTACAGCGGTAGAGTTGCTGCCTTACAATGCCAGAGACCCGGGTTCGATCCTGACTATGGGTGCTATCTGTATGAAGTTTGTATGTTCTACCCACAGGAGGATGAGGGGTAATCTTATAGATGTGTACAAAATCGTGAGATGAATAGATCGAGTAAACAGAAAGGGAGGAGGTGTCAGAATGTTAGCTGTTATGTGAAGATTACTCTAATCTCAACCTCAAATAGAGGGACTTCACTAGAAAATAAGGAATTGGGTATGTTTTCATTACTAAAAGTCTCCAGAAAGGGACACAAAGTGCTGATATAACTCAGCAGGTCAGGCGGCATCTCTGGAGAACATAGATAGATGACGTTTTGGGTTGGAGTCGCTTCCAGTGACACTGCCTGACTTACTGAGTTATCAGTTTAAGACAAAAAGTGCTGGAATAATTAGCAGGTCAGGCAGCATCTCTGGAGAAAAAGGACGGGTGACGTTTCGGGTCGGGACCCTTCTTCAGACCCGACACGAAACATCATCCATCCTTTTTCCCCAGAGATGCAGCATGAGTTACTCCAGCACTTTATGTGTTTTTTTAGTATAAATTAGCACCTGCAGTTTATTGTTTCTATTAGTTATTAGTTTTAACAGATAAGCCAAACCATAATAGTTCAAGTTAAAGTAAACGGAGCATCCTTAGTTGTTTGAAGTCCATAGTGGTTTGGTGTCAGGCATAAATCAAGCAGGCACAAACAACGAGGTACCTGTATTGCTGGTGAGCACGAGTAGGTTCAAAAAACCCATGCAAAATACAGAAGTTCTGAGGTAGAAACAAGGAACTGCAGATGCTGGTTAATACACAAAAGAACACAAAGTACTGGAGCAATTCAGCAGTTCAGGCAACATTCCTGGAGAACATGGATAGGTGACATTTCAGGTCTGGGTTGCTTCCATTGATGCTGCCTGACTTGCTGAGTTACTCCAGCACTTTGTGTCCTTTTGTGTATCACCCAGCATCTGCAGTTCCTTGTTTCTACATCTTTTCTCCAGAAACGACTTGTCCACAGTGAGTATTTGAGCATTAGTGGCCTGTTGTTAGTGCAGAGGGCAGGGCAAGTCACTAATCCTACACGGGGGTGGGGGGGGGGGGGGGGGGGGGGGGGGGGGGGGGGAGCATTAAAGGCAGCCAGGACTTCCTCTCTGTTTCGAACCGAGCGACGCACATTGGTATGAGATGCCATGAGAGCAGTTCTTGAGTGTTCACAATTCTGAATGAAAACCCTGGGACATGGCTGAGATACAGTAAGAGGGCTCTGTTTGGTAACAAGACATTGGTAAAGCCCACATTTAGAGTATTGTGTTCAGTTTTGGTCACCCTGTTATGGGAAAGATGTTGTTAAGCTGGAAAGGGTGCAGAGAAGATTCATGAGGGTGTTGCCAGGACTCGAGGTTCTGAGCTATAGGGGAAGGTTGAGCAGGCTAGGACTCTATTCCTTGGAGAGCAGGAAAATGAGGGGTGATCTCATAGACATGTACAAAGTCATGAGAGGAATAGAGATGGGGGAGGGGAGAGGAGGGAGTGGCTGTGGTGCCAATCATCCTTGATTCTTTCTGGTGGCCTTTGCTGAGGCAGCTTGTATGTATCGGAAGGCATAGAGCATTGGTATTCAATGCAGCTCCAGCAGCTCTTGCCCGAAGGGAGAGGGGAGAAGAGGGAGTGGCTGGCACAGACCCGTGGGCCGATTTAACTTGTTTCCATGCTGTATCTCGAAAGTCGAAAGTCGAAAGTCAATGCGCTTCCTGAGCGCATTGCTGTGGTTGCTGGGAACAAAGGGACTGATCGGTGTGCTTGCGATCATGAGCTGCAGGTTCGGGAAACATGATGCCCAGCCAATTCCCACCACAGCTGGTCAACCACATCCTATCAACACATTACATCATGTATGCCGTCGCTGTGATTCTGTACTCTGGAGTATCCATCCCTTCTGCTACTGGCCCAATCCTTCGAGCTATGGTCAGTGGGCAGATGTCCCCACACAAGTACACATAGGTACAATAGCACCATTTACAATCAAGAACCAGGGGACATCGTTTTGAGGTGAGAGGGGATAGATTTACATGGAACACAGTGCATAGAACAGGAACAGGCCCTTCGGCTCACAAACTCTGTGCTGAACATAATATAAGACCAGCTGTTTGGCTTCATGGAAGGAAGCAGAGGGTAACAGTGGAAGGTTGATTTTGAAACTGCAGGCCTAGTTCCCTATGTGAGAACTCCTATAGCAAATACCCCCTAATCCAGGCACCATTCTGGTAAACCTCCTCTGCACCCTTTCCAAAGCCTATACATCCTAACTGTAATGGGGTGACCTGAACTACATGCAATACTTTAAATTCAGCCTAACCAGTCATTTTGGACTATTTAAGTCCTATAGAACTATTTAATAGGAACCAAAGGAGCAACTTTCTCACAGAGGGTAGTGAGTATATGGGATGAGCTACCAGAGGGGCTAGTTAAGGGAGATACTATAACATTTTAAAAACACTTGAATAGATACATGAATAGAAAAGGTTTGAGGTATATGGACAAAATGTGGGCAAATGGGACTAGTCTCGATGGGGCATCATGGATGAGTTGGGCTGAAGGGCCCGTTTCCGTACTGTTTGACTCCATGATTCTATGACAAAGTAGCTTCTGAATTTGCACAGCCCGTTGCATCTTCTATCGCACATGTCAGTGGCTGGGCATTTATAATCTACTACATTAAAGTCAGAGATCCGGGATCAATCCTTACTATGGGTGGTGTCTGTACAGAGTTTGTTCGTTCTCCCCGTGAACACGTGGGTTTTCCCCGGGTGCTCCGGTTTCCCCGGGTGCTCCGGTTTCCTCCCACACATTGGCTTTGGTAAAAATTGTAAATTGTCTGTAATGTATTGGATAGTGCTAGTGTACAGGGTGATTGCTGGTCGGTGCAGATTCGGTGGGCTGAAGGGCCTATGTCCGCTATGTGACTCTAAACTAAACAAAACTAAGTTATTATATCCACATTATGACCACTGTTTATTTCCCTTGTAAGAATACTGTGTCTTGATCAAGAGGCAATATTGACCCTGCAAAGATTTTATTTAACTGGGTGACAACGTTTAAATTCAATTAGGGATCCTCAAAGGGTCATATACGGTGAATCCATAAGTGAAAATAAAACCTTCTCTGGTAACAATTTTAACTGAGTGATGGAAATGAAATTAAATGAAGGGTATAATGTGTATTTATATCAGCTATGTTATCCTCTTACATAAACAGAGCCTTGGCTTTATTAAGATGGTGACTCATACACATCTAATGTGCTCACTGTAGTTTCTTTGTACTGCCCTAGTGCATACATATTTTCCTATTGAGAACTCCCTTGGTACCATTCCACTGAGTGGACATGTTCTTATTGGGAAAATAGACAATTGGCTAATAGCAGGGATTCAGCATTACATTCCAATGCAATAATACGTCAAAGTATTGCATTAGACAATGTTGAAATACGAATGGGTGATGGAGAAAGATATGAACAGACTTGGATCCTAACATATAATTACATAGAACGTCTAGCCACAACACAGGTTAGTCCTTTAAAAAAAATCTTATCAATCTCCTTATGGATCTTTTGGTGACTATCTTACAATGATGAGTCCAAGTTCAATGTTCGCCATTAATCCTGTCTCTTTTGCATCCCCTTTAAACTCGCTGCCAGAATTCAATTGCTACAAGGAGCCAACTCATTATGGAAACCCAGACATAAACGATGAAGCAGGATTGAAATCTCAATGTAGGTGTGATGGAATTTCTTCAAGTGCTCCGGTTTCCTCCCACACTTCAAAAACTTGCAGGTTTGTAGGTTAATTGGCTTCTGTAAATTGTCCCTAGTGTGTAGGATAGTGCTAGTGTACAGGGTCATCACTGGTCAATGCGGACTCGGAAGGCCAAAGGGCCTGTTTTCTCGCTGTATCTCTAAAGTCTAAAGTCTAAATTAATCATCAGTCTGAAGAAGGGCCCAGAATCAAAATATTTTCTATCCAATCCCTCCCCAGATACTGCCAGGCCCGCTGAGTTCCTCCAGCACTTTGCATTTTAATTTACCTGTTACCTCTCTTTCTTGTGATCTCTTTGAAATGAATGAAGTCACTGAACTGTACCAGGTCTATCAGCTGGCAAACTGCAGGAGATCCTCACTCCATCACTAGACTCTCATTGGGAAAATTGGCAACTGGGTACAGTTGGATTTTGGCATTATCCTGCAATGGGTGATGGAGGGGATTACAGCAGCAGAACACAGTGAACAGCGCAGCAGTGAACAGCTAAAAGGATCTTCAAGACGTTATAAGTTCATAAATTGATAAATTATAGCAGCAGAATTAGGCCATTCAGTCCACCAAGTCTACACCACCCTTCAATCATGGCTGATCTATCTTTCTCTCTTAACCCCATACATTGCTGACACCTGTACCAATCAAGAATACGTCAGTCTCCACCTTAAAACTATCCATTAACAACCTCCACAGCTATCTGTGACAATGAATTCCACAGATTCACCAGCCTCTGGCAAATGGAATGTGGGAGGAAACCGGAGCACCCAGAGAAAACCCATGTGGTCACAGGGAGCATGTACAAACTCCGTACAGACAGCACCTGTAGTTAGAATCGAATGCAGGTCTCTGGCGCTGTACGGCACCAACTCCATTGTTGTTCCACTTTGCTGCCCTACTGAATATTTTATGTCTATGTGTGGTTAGATTATGTCAATGTGTACTTCCTCAGCATATACTAGGTCAGGTACATGGACAGAAAGTTTTAGTGGGATATGGAGCAAATGCGGACAAATGGGACTAGCTTAGATGGGACCCCTGGATCGGTATGGACGAGTTGGGCTGAAGGTTTCTTTCTATACTGTATGACTCTGTGACTCTCAGTATTGATAAAACCACAAACATTGCGTGGCACAACAACCAGGGTTGTGAAACTGAGATGGATAATTGTTTGGGTGGGAGTGCTGAGAAATTGTTTAGAGCAATACTTAAACTTGGCTCAGGCGCATCGTTCCTTCAAACTGCAATTCCACCCGTTTCCATTACATTGCACACTCTCCCAGCAGGGTGGGAGACCATTTTTATTTTAGCAACATTGAATACAAGTAATGACATTTTCTTGGATAAATCAAAGCTGTTGTGATGCACAAAAATAACTTTTGAGCAACTGTGTCTTGGCAGAAAACTCTCTTCAAATTTTATCATCAGAACTGTTTAGGAGGGAAGTGCAGGGTAATTGAGTTGTGGTAACATGCATATTCCCATGGTCTTTGATATTTACAATCAAATTTCACTCTTCAATTTTCTTTATTCAATCACAATTGGAATGGCCATCTGGAATAGTTTAAGGCCTCGGTATAAATATTTCTATTTTCTGTCACCATGGCAATGAGGCTATTTCTTTAGAAGGATCACGAGAGGTATGAGCTTGGTGTTGCAGTGCTTGGAGCTGTTCTGCCAGGCCAAAGCAGTTCCTCTTTCACAGTGAGTCAGAAATGACAGATCAACTCCTGAATTGCTCCCTCTTCTTGCCCCTGGACATGTATCACCTGAATTATAGTCTCAGCCCTTCGTGAAGACATGGAGAGAGGAGGAGTGACAAGATGGGGAGGTTGGAATAGTAGGGGCAAGGCTAATCTCTTAAGCATATTTAAGAGTGCACAGTGGCACAGCGGTAGAGTTGCTGCCTTACAGAACCAGAGACCCGGGTTCAATCCTGACTACTGGTGCTGTCTGCATGGAGTTTGTACACTTTTACTGTGACCCTGTTGGTTTTCTCTGGGTGCTCCGGCTTCCACCCATACTCCAAATGCGTACAGGTTTGTAGGTTAATTGACTTGGGTAAAATTGTAAATAACCCCTTGTGTATAGGACAGTGCTAGTGTACCAGGTGATCGCTGGTTGACGCAGGCTCGTTGGGCTGAAGGACCTATTTCTACGCTCTATCATAAGTCAAATGAGGCCATTCAAATGACACGTCATTTCCTGCGGTGGCCATTCAAACCATCATGTTTAAGCTAGCCAAAAGTGGATCTCTGTGGCGCCACCCCGGTGGTTAGGCCACTTACTGGGCGAACCCTCAGCCCTAGGACTGGCAGGGTCACATGACTAGGTTTGGCAGGAAGAAGTTGTCACGTGGCTTAGGGGTGTTCCTAACTGAATATTGCAACATTTCCCCTGGCAGTATAAACAATTCAGCCAGGGCTTCACACTGCAGCCAATCATTAAACAGCAGTACAACAGTCCTGCAACAATATTAACATTATTTACAATCCCTTTGCAGCTATCCATTCAAGACAATGCACCTACAACACCTTGGAGTTTCTTTACAGAGCCCTCATACATTCTAACAATTGGGAGGACATCTGGACCTCACCTCATCTGATATATCGACCTGGGACCTAGACTTCCTGGCACCAGCTTGTGACTTCTTACAAAAAATCCTAACAGGCCTTGTAGATGTATAAATCCTTTACTTTATTTTAACTGTCTTGGCCAGGATTTACACCAAAAGCCTTTTTGACCGCCCTATCTACTTGTGACGCCACCTTCAAGGAACGTCAAGGACATCTTGTGATATTGTCACTGAAGTCGACAAGCTCATGGCTATAGTTCTCTATCAGGTGGGATTGATTTCTCCCTCTCCAATCCAACCATGGCCAACAGGGTGGCTGGCCTGTGTTCTGATACAGTGATCAAGTACATATGCACAGGATCAATACACAGCTCAAAGAGAGCACAGACCCATTATTGCAGATCAGTGCAGAGATCGCTATCAATTCAACAATGTTAAAAACAAAACTTAATCAGAAATCGTGACACAGACCGCAAAGGCAGGATGCGGTGAAGAGAACACAACTGGAAGTGAATGGTTTACTTGCTACCTCACCACATCAGCACAAAAATAAGTTGCCTGGACTAAAGTTGTGAATTTATGGTTGTTTGGCATTGAGGGATAGTTAGCAGGTGGTCTGCAGAGCGGGTAGCTACCCAAATCTCAATCCACATTGTTGATAATATTTTAAAGGGTGTCAGGGGTTATGGGAAGAAGGCAGGAGAATGGGGTTGAGAGGGAAAGCCATGATTGAATGTCGTAGTAGACTTGATGAGCCAAATTACCTAATTTTGCCCCTATAACTTATGAACATAAAATTGGTTCAAAATTGAGCACTCCTCAACATGAAGGAACAAGAAACTGTAGATGCTAGTTTCTACCAAAGACACAAAGTGCTGGAGTAACTCAGCGAGTCAGGTAGCATCTCTGGTAAACATGGATAGGTGCCATTTTGGGAAGGATCTCAGCCAGAAACTTTACCTGTCCATGTTCTTCAGAGATGCTGCTAGACCTGCTGAGTTACTCCAGCACTTTGTGTCTTTCTTTCAAACCATGTCCAAAAAATGCTCTAATTGTCTGTGAGATACCTGACATTATATTTACAGTTATAAGAAGACACATGACTTTATAAATTCCTATAAGGTCTTAGGTCTCAGCTTCCTATGTTCCAAGGAAAGCAGATCTAGCCTATGCAACCTCTACTTATAGTTCAAACCCTACAGACCTAGTAGCAACCTGTTTGTGGACATAGCCCAGACCATCACACAAACCAACCTGCCTCCACTTTGCTTCCATCTACATCACACTGTCATGGCAAGTGGAACAGCATAGTACAGATGTCAGAGGTTGCGGGGAGAAGGCAGGTAAATGGGATTAGGAGGGAGAGATAGATCATCCATGATTGAATGGTGTTGTAGACTTGATGGGACGAATGGCCTAATACTACTCCTATCACATGATATTATGATAACCAATGACTAGTCTCACCCCGATCACTCCCTTTTCTCCCCTCTCCCATGAGGTAAGATGTTTGCTGCAGGGTTGAAAACGTACACCTCCAGATTCAGGCACAGTTTCCTCCCAGCTGTTAGCAGGCAACTGAACCATCTTCTCACCAGTTAGAGTACAGTTCTGACCTCACATCTACCGCACTGGAAACCTTCAAACTATCTTTAATCAGACTTTATTGGACTTGATCTTGCAATAAACCTCACACCACACTGTGTAAAGCTTGATTATCATGCATGCCATGTATCAAGATGACTGGATCGTACAATTTCCAGTTTCATTTGGTCAATGGTTCTTTAATAGGTACAGTGATTTTTTCTTTTTTTGCATACAGATCAGTAACATTACTACCATACATAAGTACAATCACCAATTAAGTACAGAATGCATTGAAACAGCCCACTAAGTCCACATGCAAGAGTCACCGGGTTTTGGTGTCATTTCACAGTCACAGCTGCAAAATGAATGGTAGATCTGGCAGATGAGATGAGGTTATCTTGTTATTATGTTCAGCTGAAGGGCCTGTTCCTGTGCAGTACTGTTCAATGGTCTATGTTCTATGCTCCAGAGCACAAGGTGAAATAGAGTAAAGGTCCATGGTACACAAAGGTCCTTGGACCACTGAAGGTGGCAGCTCAGGTAGTTTAATTTAGTTTAATTTAATATTATTGTCAAATGTACTAAGGTATAGTTAAAACGTTTTTTTTGGTGAGGGCTATCCAGTCAGATAAAATTATATATATGATTACAATCATGCCGTCCACAGACTACAAATACAGTTTAAAGGGTATAAAGTTTAGTGCAAGATAAAGTTCAGTAAAGTCTCATTAAAGAAAGTTTGAAGATCTCCAATGAGGTAGATAGGAGGTCAGGACCGCTTTCTAGTTGGTGAGAGGACGGTTCAGTTGCCTCACAACAGCCGAGAAGAAACTGTTCCCGAATCTGGGGATATGTGTTTCAAACTTCTGTACCTCTTGCCTGATGGGAGAGAGGTGAAGAGGGAGTGACCGGGGTGAAACTCGTCCTTGATTATGCTGGTGGCCTTGCCGAGGCGGCGTGAAGCGTAGATGGAGTCAATGGAAGGGAGGTTTGCTTGCTTTACAGGGCAATGTCCATAATTCTTCATAACTCCATGGGGTCTTGGATGGAGCTGTTCTTCAACCACGCAGGGACCATGCTACCAGCCAAGTAGATAAGGGGAGGAGTAAAACAAAGTGGATGCTTGATTTCATTAGCCGGGGTTTAGAATATCACAACTGCAAGGTTATGGTGCAAGTTTTATTAAGCATTGGGTTGGGCAACATTTGCTGTACTGCCAACAGCTATGTTTCCACACCAGACGAAGGATGTGACCGTGTAGGGGAGAATGCAGAGGAGATTCACCTCCAGGGCGTTGGCTGGATGAAATACTTACGTTATGAGGACAGACTGGAACAGCTGGCTTCCTTGAAGCAACAAAGTCTGGGAGATGACCTGATAAAGGTGTAGAAAATTACGAGGGTCATAGTTTAGTTTAGTTTAGTTTAGAGACACAGCATGGAAACAGGCCCTTCAGCCCATCGAGTCCACGCCGACCATCAATCACCTGTTCATGCTAGTTCTATACTATCCCACATTCGCATCCACACTCTGCACACGAGTGATTATTTACAGAGGCCGATTAATTATAAGTACATAAAATACACTGGAGAGGCGGGGGTGGGGGGAGAGGGGGGGGGGGGGTGAAAGTGGAGTGTTTAGCTTGCTTTAGAGACTCAGTGTGGGAACAGGCCCTTCGACCCACTGAGTCTCCGCCGACCAATGATCACCCATATACTAGTTCTATCTTATACACACACACTTGGGACAATTTACATCACCAACAAACCCGCATGTCTATGGCATGTGGGAGGGAACTGGAGCATCCGGAGAAATCCCATGTGATCACGGGGAGAACGTGCAAACTCTGCACACAGACAGCACCCGAGGTCAGGAGTGAACCCGGGTCACTGGCACTGTGAGGCAGCAGCTCTAGCAGCTGCACCATTGTGCTGCCCAGATAGAGCAGATAGTGGGAACAAATCTTACATCACCAGACTGTAGCCTAACACCATTGTCAACACTTCCGCAAAATTTCACGCCATCTGCAAAGCTACTCATTCCATCTTCCGCATTCACAGTATTTAATAATCGGAAGCTAACTATTTAATTTCCCCATAGGTGAGCTCAGGTGAAATTTGATGCAATTCATGAAGTGACCATGTCATGTTATGATCAGGGAACTTCCAGATTGTCATACTAATGCATGTGGATTAATCATACGTAAAGGGGAAGATTTAATAGGAACCTGAGAGGCAACTTTTGTTATACAAAAGGTGGTGGATATATAACATGGTATGGGCTGCCAGAGGAGGTATTTGAGGCAAGTACTATCGCAATGTTTGGAAGACATTTGGCCAGGTACATGGATAGGTAAGATTTAGATGGATATTCAATTCAATTCAATTCAATTTATTGTCATTTGGACCCCTTGAGGTCCAAACGAAATGCCGTTTCTGCAGCCATACATTACAAACAAATAGACCCAAGACACAACATATTTTACATAAACATCCATCACATTGCTGTGATGGAAGGCCAAAAATACTTTTCTCTCCACTGCACTCTCCCCCCCCATGTCAGAGTCAAAGTCAAAGCCCCCGGCGGGCGATGGCGAATTGTCCCGTGGCCATTAAAGCCACGCCGGGTGATGCAAGGTCGCGCACCGGGTTCTTGATGTTAGAGCCCCCGGCGTGCGCTCGCAGAGTCCCGCCGCCATTCCAAGCCGCGCGGGGCGATGGTGTAAGGCCCCGCTCCAGGTGCTCTTCAACCCCGCAACTCGGGCGGGAGAAGTCGCCGTTGCGGGAGCCCTGAAAAGCGGTCTCCCTCCAGGGACCCGCGGGCTCCCGGTGCCGTCCGCCAAACCCGCAGTTGCAGCCTCCGAATCTCCGGGGGTCGGGCCGCAGCAGCGTCCACCACAGCTCCACCCGCTCTGGACTCGGCCAGCTCCGCGACGGTGAGGTGAGTAGTCAGCACCAGAGCCCCCGGTTTTCCTGTTGGAGGCCGCTCCTCGTTGCAGCCCCAACGACAACGGAGACCCGACAAAGAAAAGGTCGGGTCTCCCGTGCAGGGAGAGATTTAAAAGTTACCCCCAACCCCCCCACACCACCCCCACCCCCCCACACACATACCCCAACAAAAATAACAAAAACTACATAAAACATAGACAACATGGGGCATCGCTGGCCTTTGTCCAACATTCTGCCTATCAAATAAACTCCTGGCCTGTATTCACCTAGTACCGGCTACGTTCTGTGCTGCCTCCCCTCTTTTGCACCTTTCTTTCCTCCCCCCCCCATCCCCCCTTGCAATCAGTCTGAAAAAGCGTACCAACTGGAAACGCCTATCCATGTCCTCCATGGATGCAGCCTGACCCACAGAGTTGCTACAGCATTTAATGTCTGTGTTTGGTATAAACCACCAACTGCGGTTCCTTGTTATCACATGGAGTTCACTGATGTTTAGGAAAATAAATCTGCCATCCTTTCTCAGTCTGGCCAAGAGTGACATCAGAACCATGACAATGTGGTTGACTTTTAATTGTGTGCTGCAATGAACAGGAGCAGCACGGTGGTGCAGCGGGGGAGTTGCTGCCTTTCAGTGCCAAAAACCCAGGTTCGATCCTGACTACAGGTGCTGTCTACATGGAGTTTGTACGTTTTCCCTGTGACTGCGTGGGTTTTCTCCAGGTGCTCCGGCTTCCTCCCACGTCCCAAAGATGTAGAGGTTTGTAGGTTAATTGGCTTTGGTAAAAATTATAAATTGTTCCTGGTGTGTAGTGGGTATGGGGATCGCTGGTCGGCGTGAACTCGGTGAGCCGAAGGGCCTGTTTCCAGGCGTTATCTCTAAAACTAAAACCAAAACTAAAAACCTAAAATGTGGGCAGGAATGTCAATGCACTAAGTGGTGCCAATAAACTGTTTCCAATAACATTGATGGAAAGATTCATGTTGGATAGGTAACCACAGAACAACGCTTCCTGTTTTTGTGCAAAATAGCACAATACACCCTTTTATTGGGTTTATAAGACCGATTTAACATCCCCTGTGAAAAATGTAGAGTCATATGGTGTGGAAACCCACCACATTCATGCCGAATAATGGACCATCCTGATTAATCTCATCTACCACCACTTGGCACATCGCCCCCTGAACCAAATTGATTGAAATACTTGTTCTGACACTTATTAAATGTTGTTACCCACTGGGGCGGCACGGTGGTGCAGCGGTAGGGTTGATGCCTCACAGTGCCAGAGAACCTGGTTCGATCCTGACTGTGATGTGGCATCTGTGCAGAGTCTGTATATCCTTCATGTGACTGCATGGCTTTTCTCCTGGTGCCTCGGTTTCCTATCACATTCCAAAATGTGTGGGTTTGTAGGTTAATTGGCCCCTGTAAATTGCCCCTGGTGTGCATGTAGGATAGAACTAGTGTATGGGTAACTGCTGGTTAGTGTGGACCCGGTGGGTCGAAGGACCTGTATCTCTAAACTAAAGTAAACAACCTATTTCCACCTGATCTCTTCAGTGTATTTCATAATTCTCTGATTCCCTCAGGAATTCCCTTTCCCCCCCCCCCCCTCTTTCCTGTGCCCCACCTGGATTTGCACCCATTTCCCCCCTTTCCCCTCCTCTCCAAGACCGTTGATCAATATTCCTTCCTCTGGCTTCACAATTCACATATCTTCTACCCTTACCACACACCTTTGGATCTGTGCATTAGTGTAAGTACCTTGGTGCAGATGATTATAATATACTAAACTAAACCATCTGCCTACCACCCCCCTCCGCCTGTATCCACGTATCCACCCATCACTTGCCAGGCTTAATCCTTCCCGCACCTCTCTTCCAGCTTTCTCCCCCCCCCCCCACCACAATAAATAAAGAAGGGTCACAAACCAAATGTTTTTCTCCAGAGATGCTGTCTCATTGGTACTCCAGCATTTTGTGTCTTTTTTTTGTAAACCAGCATCTGCAATTCCTTGCATCTCCCCTCAGATGCTCTCTGAATCTCTCACCCCTTACCCAAAATCTTTGTCTTCTTGTTGTATTTACCTCTGAAAACAGGAAAGGTTTTTTGCAGTTAAATGGAGACACGGTAAAATTGCAGATGCTGGAATCTTGTACAAATCACGGTGCTGGAGGAGCTCTCCATAATCTCCCTGTTTTTGTATTCAATGTCTTGATCGGTATATAAAACCTTGATAGAAGTACATAAAATTAGGAGAGGTGTAGATAAGGTACTGTCAGAACCTTTTTATCCCAGGGTGGAAATATCCAACACTAGAGAAATATCCAACACTCTATAAGGTGAGAGGGGTGGGGGGTGGGGGGTGAGTTTAATGGAAATAGCGGGGAGCATTTTATACACAGAGAGTGGTGCGGGCCTGGAATGCATTTCCAGGGGTGGTGGAGGCAGATACAATGGTAGCATTTAAGAGGCATTTAGATAGGCATATGGAAGTTAAGGAATAGAGGGATAATGATCCTATACAGGCAAATTAGATCAGTTTAACCTGGCATCATGTTTGGCACAAACATTGTGGGCCGAAGGTGCCCATTCCTGTGCTGTACTGTTCTATGTTCTATGTCCTGAAGGCCAGCATCGCATGTGCCTTTCTAACCACGTTAAGGTAACGATCCAAGATGGTGCCCGAGTCAGGTGACTCTGTGCGTGCTAGTCACATAAGTGGATTTTCACTGTGGATGGCTTGATTGTAATCATGTATAGTCTTTCCGCTGACGGGTTAGCACACAACAAAAGCTTGTCCCTGAACGGGACAATAAACTAAACTAAACTCAATCTTTATCTATCTGGCTGTCAACTTTGAGGGTCTTTGGACTTGCAGGCCAAGGTCTTTCTGCATCTAGTATTGTGCTGGAGCATTGAGTGTAGATTTTGTGCTTACATCTAAGGATTGTGAATTGAACTCCTGGTTTAGCTGCCCATTATTGCTGATCACCACGGCATTCCTCACTGTTGAGCTGACCTCCATTAATGGGTCTTTCAGTTATTTGGGCAGCTTTCCCAAAGGTCTGACTAAAGTTTCTGCACTTGGCCCACGTAAAATCATTGCCAATAAATTCTTGCAATTGTCGGTGTTCCAAATGGGAAAATCCACAGCTCTTTTATAAACATGCTTGTACTGTTTTTTGTTTCAATAGTGCTTAACCCACTCGACACACATGTTGAATTAGAACCTTATAAGACTAGAAGTTAGTTAGTTAGGTTATTGTGATGTGTACCGAGGTGCAGGGGAAAGTTTTTTTGTTGCGTGCTATCCAGTCAACAAAAAGAGTATACATGATTACAATTAAGCCAACCACAGTGCATAGATACAGGATAAAGGGGATGATTTAATGCAAGATAAAGTCCATTAATGTCAGATTAAAGTTAGTCGAGGGTCTCCAATGAGGTAGATGGTGCTCAGGACTGCTCTCAAGTTGTTGAAAGGACGATTCAGTTGCCTGATACCAGCTAGGAAGAAGCTGTCTCTGACTGGATGTGTGCGTTTCCACATTTCTGTACCTTTTGCCTGATGGGAGAGGGGCGAAGGGAGGAGTGACCGGGGTGAGACTTGTCCTTGATTATGCTGGTGACCTTGCCGAGGCAGTGTAAATAGAAGGGAGGTTGGTTTGTGCGATAGCCTGGGCTGCGTCCACACTGATCTGGCAGAGACGGATAAGTAGGAAACCTGATCCAACACAGTGAAGAACTCTATTATCAGTGCTCGGTACCACCTAGATGTTTCAGCAAACACTGGCGTCTTTAAGAGCCAACTTTAGTGGATTTGTAATATCCTGTTCCTCGCTGAGTCAAATTATGGTAACAAAATATTTTGAAACATTTCCTCTGCTCAGAAATGTGCATGTGTGAGCTATCCCCAGGAAGTGGTATATAATGCAAGAGATACAGATCAAAAGATGACGTATAGCTTCAGTAAAGCAAGAAAGAAAATGACACAGATTTTCAACCTACTCCCTACGGATTCTTGGATAGAAACCCCTTGTTCAGTCACACTTATTTTATCATGCAATATTTTAGCAACTGTGCAATGCATTCTGTTTCCAACATTCAGATCTCAATCAATCAATCAATAAATCAATCAATCAATCAATCAATCAATCAGATTTATTCATCACATAAACAATAAAGTGCAGTGAAATGAACTTGCCAGCAGCGGTACAATAAAAAAGAACACACAATACACAATAAAATTTTACACAAATATCCACCACAGCATACTTCACTGTGGTGGAAGGCACAAAGTACAGTCAGTCCTCCTCCAATGTTTCCCCGTGGTCCCATAAACCTCTGCAGTTGCCGCTGCGGGCGGCCAGATGTACAGGCCCTCTCTTCTGGAAGGTAAGTCCCGAATCAGTGCTTCCATACTGGAGACTGCGGCTTCAAGATGATGTAGGCCGCAGGCCGGCGGTCGGAGCTCTTCTCCAGGGATCCCAGGCGAGGGATCCCGCTCCGGATGGTAAGTACACGCTGCGCCCGCGGCTAGAAGCTCCGCAGACCACAGCTTCAAGATGTAGGCCACGGGCCGGCGAGTCGGCGCTCTTCTCCGGAGATCCCAGGCTCTGGACGCCGCCCCCGCGACTAGAAGCTCCGCCGACCGTGGCTTCAGGCTGAACAGTCCGCGGGCCAGCAATCTTAAAAAACCCACGCTGCGCCCACTGCTGAAGCTCCGGGCCTGACTCTCGGAAAGGCCGCTCCAATCCTTGTTGTCAGGCCGCAAGGGAGGCGACATACTAAAAAAAGCAAAAAAAGTAGAAATGACTAACACGCTGCTGGCAAGGCAGCCATCTCGCAGCGCCCCCACCAACCTTTCTGTTTGTCATTCTGCAAGTAAACTGAATGCACAGTGCCTTTTATACCAGAAAAGGGAGTCACAAACCAGAGGACAGGTTTAAGATACAGTAACTTTAAACTTAAGAGCAATTTTTTCACACAAAGGGTGGTGGGTGTATGGAACGAGCTGCCAGTGGAGGTTATTGAGGCAGGTACTCTAACAACATTTAAAATACAGAGGGATAGGTACATGGATAGGAAAGGTTTAGAGGGATATGGGTCAAATACGGGGCACGGTGGTGCAGCGGTAGAGTTGCTGCATTGTGTAGAGTTGCTGTCTGTACGGAGTTTGCAGTTCTCCCTGTAACTGTATTTTCTCCTGGTGCTCCAGTTTCCTCCCACATCCCAAAGGCATACAAATTTGTAGGTTAATTGACTTCTACGAAATATTGTAAATTGTCCCTAGTGTGTAGGAAAGTGACAGGGTACAGGGTGATTGCTGGTTGCCCCAAGAGCCTGTTTCCGTGCTGTATCTCAAAAATCTAAAGAAAAGTCTAAAGGTGACACCAGCCTAGATGGGGCAACTTGGTTGGCATGGACATGTTGGCCTGAAAGGTATGTTTCCATGCTGTACGACTCAATTACTCTTATGCATCATACACAGTCATGCCTGCAACAGGAACTGTGGGCAAAAACAAGTGAGTTGTTCTTATACAGTGTCTAGACCCAGTCTCAGAATATCCTGAATGCACTTTATAATCATTGAGACTTTTAAAGTGTGGACTCTATTGTAGCACAGTAAATGTGGCCACAACCTCCACTGGTAAGATACCAGAACTTTAGTTTAAACTTAAGGTGTAGATTAAGGGTTGCATTTTGGGTCTGTCACTAACAAAATAACTCTCCTTGCTCCCATTCAGAAAAGGGCCAATCTGAGAGGGGACAAGTTTCAAGCTTTTAAATTGGTCTGAGTGTAATGTTAACGTTGTGTGCTTATTCCTCTTTGAAAACGAGTAACTTTAAATTGAAGACACGCCCTGGAGTATGTCCTTATCTATCTCAGTACAGAAGCTTAGCTGGGTCACGAGTGTGAAAACGCATAACTCCACATTCAGGGACAGTTTATTCCCATCTATTGATTTTGACTTTGGAGATACAGTGCCCTTTGGCCGATCAACTCTGTGCCGACCAACGGTCACCCTGTACACTAGCACTATCCTACTCACTAGGGACTATTTTACAACTCTACTGAAGCCACTCCAACACACCTGTATCTTTTTGGAGTGTTGGAGGAAACAGGCAAATGAACCGTCCTCTTACCAGCTAGAGAGCGGTCCTGACCTACCATCTACCTCATTGGAGGCTCATGGACTATATTTAATTAGACTTTACTCAACTTTATCTTGCACTAAACATTACACCCTTTACCCCGTATCTGTGCACTGTGTAAACGTGTATAGGCTTTTCGTTGACTAGACGGTCGGACTGGATTGTTGGACTGGACTGGATCGCAAGCAACAAAATACTGTACCCAAGTTGACCCTGTTTGCATTCTTAAAGTGTCGTTTGCAATCACATGTTACAATCAACGTGGTACTTATTAAAGGACTTAAGTGTTTAAGAAAGAACTGCAGATGCTGGAAAATCGAAGGTACACAAAAATGCTGGAGAAACTCAGCGGGTGCAGCAGCATCGATCCGAAACATTGCCTATTTCCTTCGCTCCATAGATGCTGCTGCACCCGCTGAGTTTCTCCAGCATTTTGTGTCTACCTTTGATTTTAACCAGCATCTGCAGTTCTTTCTTAAACACTTCAGTCCTTTAATAAGTACCACATAAACACTGCCTCAGGGCTTCAGTAACCCAGGTTTAAATCTGACCTCCGATGCTGTCTGTGTGAAGTTTGCACGTTCACCATGTGACTGCATGGGTTTTCCTTTAGGTGCTCCAATTTCCTCCCACATCCCAAAGACATGCAGGTTGGCAGGTTAATTGTCAACTGTAAATATGCCCGATGTGCAGGTGAATAGAGTCACAGAACAACAGTCATACAGTGTGGAATCAGGCCCTTTGGCCCAACATGCCCACACCGACCAACATGTTCCATCTACACTAGTCCCACCTGCCTGCGTAATGTTAACACCGTGTGCTTATTCCTCTTTGAAAACTAGTAACTTTAAATTGAAGTTGGAGCCTGAAAACCGTCACCACTAGTTTCAAACATAGCTTCATCCCAACAACCATCAGGCTCTTGAACCCTGCACAACACTAACCGCTGCAACCACAAGCTTTCTGGACTGTGTCTTTGGTTGCTCTAGGGACTTTCGTTTCTTTTGCACTAGTATTGCAGTTATTAATTCATTGAATTTTCATTATTATTCATTATAATTTTTATTTACCTATGTATATTATGCTTACGGCCATGTTAGGCTGCTGCAAGTAAGAATTTCATTGTTCTGTTGCCAGTACATATGACAATTAAACACTCTTTGACTTTTGAATCTTGATTCTAAATTTTAGTTTGGTTTAGGTTAGTTTAGAGATACAGCGCGGAAACAGCCCCTTCAGCCCACCGAGTCCGCACCGACCAGCGATCCCCACATATTAACACTATCCTACACACACGAGGGACAATTTACATTTATAGAAAGTCAATTAACCAACACACCTGTACGTCTTTGGAGTGTGGGTGGAAACCGAAGATCTTGGAGCAAACCCATGTGGTCACGGGGAAAACGTACAAACTCCGTACAGACTGCACCCATAGTCAGGATCGAACCCGGATCTCTGGCGCTGAAAGTGATGGAAGGCAGCAACTCTACCACTGCGCCACTGTGCTGCAAATATAATCAGAAACTTTATTCCTCTCTCCACAGGTGCTGCCTGAACTGCTGGATATTTTCAGCCTTTTATTTCGGATTGATAGCATCTACACTTTTTTTGACTTTCTACATCTTTCAAGCAATTTGATGAACTAAACTAAATGCCAGAGTCAAGCAGTTATAGCATATCCTCGTTTCTCTTCTACATCTTGCCTCAGATGGGAAAGAAAACAACCTTTTAGAATGTCTTTGTGCGTGGCACAGTGGCACAGCTGGTAGAGCCGCTGCCTCAGAATGCCAGAGACCCAGGTTCGATACCAGCCTCGAGTGCTGTCTGTGTGAACTTTGTACGTTCTCCCTGTGACCACGTTGGTTTTCTCCGGGTGCCCCAGTTTCTTCCCACATCCCAAAGATATGCTGGTTTGTGGGTTAATTGGCCTCAGTAAAATTGCTCATTGTGCAAAGAGAGTGGATGCGAAAGTGGGCTAATGTAGAATTAGAGTGAACGGGTGAACGACGGTTGGCGTGTACTCAGTGGGATGAAAGATCCGTTTCCAGGTTTTATCTCTCAATCAATCCATCCATCCATCTGTGGCGATACTAGAGGAATCTGTGGACATACATTCTAAGGTCCCCTCCATGATCTGCAATGTGGTTAATGTGTAAGAAGCAAGGAAAACAATGTACACACAAGAAGCTCCCACAGACCATAATAATCTCCACCAAGGTAAACCCATCCTGTTCTTTAAGATAGCTTTCTGGTGATTAAAGGTGACGATTGATCAGCGCCAGTCAAATAGGGTGAGGAACAGGTACAATGAATATCCTGCTTGCTGCAGCGTCACCGGCACACAGGCAAGACACAAACTCATCAATTATACATCAATTCTACAAGACAACGAAAATATAAAGACTTTGCAAAATTCAAGATATTTGTGCAAAAACACTTTTGGAAAACAGGTCAGTGGCAGCACAAGATATGGTCCATAGAGTTCTGTTGCCAAGGTAGGAATAGGGTTATGTAGGTTGATGGTTGTCGAATCATAGAGTTCAAGTTCAAGTTCAAGTTCAAGTGAGTTTATTGTCATGTGTCCCTGTATGGGACAATTAAATTCTTGCTTTGCTTCAGCACACAGAACATAGTAGGCATTTACTACAAAACAGATAAGTGTGTCCATATACCATGATATAAATATATACACACATGAATAAATAAACTGATAAAGTGCAAATAACAGAAAATGGTTATTAATAATCAGAGTTTTGTCCGAGCCAGGTTTAATAGCCTGATGGCTGTGGGGAAGTAGCTATTCCTGAACCTGGTTGTTGCAGTCTTCAGGCTCCTCCTGTACCTTCTACCTGAAGGTAGCAGGGAGATGAGTGTGTGGCCAGGATGGTGTGGGTCTTTGATGATACTGCCAGCCTTTTTGAGGCAGCGACTGCGATAAATCCCCACGATGGAAGGAAGGTCAGAGCCGATGATGGACTGGGCAGTGTTTACTACTTTTTGTAGTCTTTTCCTCTCCAGGGCGCTCAAATTGCCGAACCAAGCCACGATGCAACCGGTCAGCATGCTCTCTACTGTGCACCTGTAGAAGTTAGAGAGAGTCTTCCTTGACAAACCGACTCTCCGTAATCTTCTCAGGAAGTAGAGGCGCTGATGAGCTTTCTTGATGATTGCATTAGTGTTCTCGGACCAGGAAAGATCTTCAGAGATGTGCACGCCCAGGAATTTGAAGCTCTTGACCCTTTCAACCATCGACCCGTTGATATAAATGGGGCTGTGGGTCCCCCTCCTACTCCTTCCAAAGTCCACAATCAGTTCCTTGGTTTTGCTGGTGTTGAGGGCCAGGTTATTGGGCTGGCACCATATGGACAGTTGCTCAATCTCTCTTCTATACTCTGACTCATCCCCATCAGTGATACGCCCCACAACAGTGGTGTCGTCAGCGAACTTGATGATGGAGTTTGCACTGCGATTGGCTACGCAGTCATGGGTATAGAGTGAGTACAGCAGGGGGCTGAGCAGGCAGCCTTGAGGTGCTCCCGTGCTGATTGTTATCGAGGCTGACACATTTCCACCAATACGAACAGACTGTGGTCTGTGAATGAGGAAGTCGAGGATCCAATTGCAGAGGGATGCGCAGAGACCCAGTTCTGCGAGTTTGGTAGGGGATGATTGTGTTAAATGCCGAGCTGTAATCGATGAATAACAGCCTGACATATGAGTTTTTGTTGTCCAAGTGGTCCAGAGCGGAGTGGAGGGCCAGCGAGATCTCAGTTTGGAGCAGAAGTCACTTTTGGCCTTTTTGATGGCCTTACCATCAAAAAGGCCAAAAGGGACTTCTGCTCCAAACTGGAGGATGAAACAGATGTTCGGCAGCTGTGGCGGGGCCTGAATACAATCACCTCCTACAAGAGACATAGAATCATAGAATATTGCAGCATTGAAACAGGCCCTTCAGCACAACTTGTCCACACCAACCTACATGTCCCATCTACACTAGTTCCACTTGCCTGCATTTGGTCCATATCCCTCTAAACCAATCCTATCCTTGTAACTGTCTAATTGTGTTTTTATTGCTTTAGTTTGGTTTAGAGGTACAGCATGGAAACAGGCCCCTCGGCCCACCGTGTCCGTGCCGACTAGCAATCCCCGCACATTAACATTACCCTACACACCCTTGGGACAATTTACACTTACACCAAGCCAATTAACCTACAAACCTTTACGTCTTTGGAAAACCCAAGCGGTCATGGGGAGAACGTACAAACTCTGTACAGACAGCGCCTGTAGTCGGGAACAAACCCGGGTCTCTGGTTCTGCAAGCGCTGTAAGGCAGTAATGCCGCTGTCCCACCTAGGAAACCTGAACGGAAACCTCTGGAGACTTTGCGCCCCGCCCAAGGTTTCCGTGCAGTTCCCGGAGGTTTTTGTCAGTCTCCCTACCTGCTTCCACTACCTGCAACCTCCGGCAACCACCTGCAACCTCCGGGAACCGCACGGAAACCTTGGGTGGGGCGCAAAGTCTCCAGAGGTTTCCGTTCAGGTTTCCTAAGTGGGACAGGGGCATAACTCTACCGCTGTGCCACCATGCCACCCCTTATGTAGGATAGTAGCTGTTCCCGACTTCAGGCTTCTATACCTTCTACCCGACAGTAACAGCAAGAAAAGGCAATAGCTTTGATAGTGGAGATCCTTAATGATAGATGTCACGTTCTTGAGGCAGCTCCTCATATGGATGCTTTAGATGGAGAGGAGGACTGTGCCCATGATGGACCAGGCTAAGTCAACCATTCTCTGGAGCCTCTTGCTTTCCTGTGTGTTAGAATTGCCATACCAGGCCATGGGGCAACTAGTCAGCATACATCAGTCTGAAACATACATCGACCCGAAACGTCGCCCATTCCTTCTCTCCAGAGATGCTGCCTCACCCGTTGAGTTACTCCAGCATTTTGTGTCTACCTTTGATTTTAACCAGCAACTGCAGTTCTTTCTTACACATAGTCAGGACACTTTCCACAGTGCATGGAATTATTAAGAATAGCACGCTTTTCGGCCATCTAATAAGATTAGTTTAGCTTAGTTTAGAGATACAGTACGGAAACAGGCACTTCGCCCCACCAAGTCCGCGCTGACCAGTGATCCACATACTCAGTGGCGGACTGGCCAGGGTGTCAGCTTGCCCGATGGCAAGTGGGCCCCTGATGAAGTGGGCCCCCTATATCAAGTGGGCCCCTGATGAAGTGGGTCCCCTTTGTCTCCTGGCAACCAATATTTTTAGACCCAGCCTGCCACTGCACATACTCCTATTCTAGCACTATCCTACTCACTAGAGACAATTTACAATTTTTCCTGAAGCCAATAAACCAACAATGTACAGGGAGGAAGTAAAACAACTAGTGGACTGGTGCGGCAAAAATAATCTAGAATTAAATGTCGACAAAACGAAGGAGATGGTTGTCGACTTCAGGAGGGCGCAGCCAAAGCATACACCCCTCAACATCAGTGGCACTACAGTGGAGAGAGTGGAGAGCATAAAGTTCCTCGGTGTGCAAATTACAGACAGCCTCACCTGGTCCAGGAACACCACTGGGACCGTCAAACGGGCCCATCAGCGACTGCACTTCCTGAGGAAACTAAAACAGGCCTCACTCCCCACCAACATCTTCAGGACTTTCTACAGGGGTACGGTGGAGTCTGTACTCACGTACTGCATAAATACGTGGTACTCCACCAGGAACTGCTCGGACAGGAAGGCTCTGCAGAGGGTAGTGAGGGGAGCAGAGAGGATCATTGGCGTCTCCCTACCCTCGGTACAAGAACTGTTCCAGAGCCGCTGTCTGAAAAAAGCTCAGAGAATTGCTAAGGACAAACTGCACCCCCTCCACATACACCAGGATCTCCTGCCATCAGGCAAGAGATATCGAAGCATCAAAGCCCGGACTACAAGACTGCTAAACAGCTTCCTACCACAGGCTGTGAGGCTGCTAAACAGTCACTCTGTACTCACAGTCACTTGATTCTGCGGCTGGCACGGACACTTTAATAACTGGCACTGGCCACTTTAATAACTGGCACTGGCCACTCAAATCAGCTGCCCCGGACATTTTATGATTGGTTTATTGTATTTTAACGTTGTGTTTTACCTGCTTTTAACTATTTGTACTGTTCCATCAGGGACTGGATTGTTTTTAGTATTATGTGTGAAATGTTTTAAATTTCATGTGCGATGCTCCGCTATTCCCTGGGAAACGTCTTTTCATTTTGCACTGTACAACTGTTGCTTGCAAGATGACAATAAAGGTTGATTGATTGATTGATTGATTGAAATCTGTATGTCTTTGGAGTGTGGGAGGAAACTGGAGCACCCAGAGAAAACCACGCAAAATGTTGGAGTAATTCAGCAGGAAAGGCAGCATCTCTGGATAGAAGGAATGGGTGACGTTTCGGGTGGAGACCCTTCTTCACCCATTCCTTCTACCTAGAGATGCTGCCTGTCCCAGTTGAGTTACTCCAGCATTTTGTGTCTATCTTTGGTGTAAACCAGCATCTGCATGTTCCTTCCAACAGTTAAGAATTTCATTGTGACTTATGACAATAAAGTAGTCAACTCAATTCAATTCAATTCAATTTAATTCAATTCAATTCAATTGTCACACATATATTCTTCTACTTCCTTCCGCCAAGAATTCAAGGACTGGATTAGAAAATGAATAAGAAAAAATAAGCAGAAGTTGATTTGGCCACAGGATGGTAACAAGGTTTCACTGAAACTTAACCTTCCGTCTTTGGCTATGAATAATGTAATAAAACAGATAGGGGCCTGAATGCATGCAGGGACACAGACTGCAACCCTTTGTGAAATCTTTCTTCGCAGCGCCAAAAGTAGACGGACTAAAGTGAAAATCAGGCAGCTATGTTTTTACAGAATTTCTGGGGATTTACGAGAAAAACAAAAAATATACACTGCACCGCTCATCTCCGCACTTCTGCGCACAAGGCTATCTAATGATCTGACCAGAATAAGATGTAATCAGGTTGTGTTTAAGACATGGAAATGGCATTGTATCAGTGAGTGTGTTGCAGAGTGATTTTGAATACTTGTGATTCAGTGTGTGTGTGTGTGTGTGTGTGTGTGTGTGTGTGTGTGTGTGTGTGTGTGTGTGTGTGTGTGTGTGTGTGTGTGTGTGTGTGTGTGTGTGTGTGTGTGATCATGCTTTGCATTTATATATTTGCATGTGGCTGTGTGTGTATTTATTTGCGTATATGTGTGTACGTTCAGTTCTATGTGACTTTGTTGTGTGTGAATGTTTGGTGTGATTGTGTGTGTACTTGTGTATGTGTGTGTGTGTGCTGCTTCTTTATTCGTGTGAATACACAGCATGTGCCTGAGTGTGTGCAAATTTGTTCATACAAAATGTCAGTGTGTACATCTGTGTATGTGTCTGAGTGTTCCTGTGTGTGTATGTGTACCTGCTTGTTTCTACGTGTTTGTGTATATGTGTGTGTACATATTTATTTAAATGCAATTTCATATGTTTGCATGTCCTAGTGTTTGTGGACATGTGCATGAGTGCAAGCATGCATGCGTGGATGCATGTGTGGTGTTGCGTGTGTGATTTTCATCAAGGATCACTGTCATTGCTGTCAGGCAGCTCCCGAGTTCAGGGTGGTGTTCCACATTTTCCACAGTCTCACCATGAACCTTCAATGTCAAAGGACGGTGTGGTGGGCTGCGACAGACATAGTATGTGGTGAACTGAGTGGTCTTACAGATTTTGAGCGTAAAACGCACTCTCTCATAAACTTTGATAAATGAGACAACGGATGAGCCAGCAGGTACAATCATATTTTTTAAGGAGCATTTTGACAGGTACATGTATAGGATGGTTCAGATGGATATGGGCCAAACACAGGCAAGTGGTACTAGTGTAGATGGAGCATCTTGGTCGATGTGGGCAAGTTGGGCTGAAGGGCCTGTTTCCACACTCTATGACTCTATGACTCAATAAGCAAACACATTTTTTATATTACAAACACATCCTGATAATCAATGTCCTCTTCAGGCCACCATTTCCGTGTTGGGATTCGATTTACACACAGCAGACTGCATTAAGTTGAATGCTATAGGTGAAAACCGACCTGGTCACAGGGAGAACGTGTAAACTCCTTACAGACAGCACCCAAACATAGCATCGAACCCGGGTCTCTGGCGCTGTAAGGCAGCATCTCTATTGCTGCGTCACCCTCGCTGAGAGGGTCTCACAGAATGCCCATCGGCGAGAGAAATTCCACAAAGTAGCCATTCTATGGGGAGGTTTCACAGTGGAGCAAACACCTTGAGGGGCTGAAGTGCAACATCTCCACGAACTTCTGGGAACCACCGTCCTACATGTTCTTCCAGTGGATACGGTCTGTTGGGGAGGGTACTGAAAATCTCAGGCCCATGGTGTGTGTGTGTCCATATGTGTTCTGAGCATGGTTGTAAATGTGTGTGCATGTGTGCTCATGTGTGTTGTGAGCAAGGATGTAATTGTGTGTGAGTGTGTGTGAGTGAGTGTGGAAGTGCCCTGCATCTTTCACAATCCACTGTTTCCCTTATTCCTCTGCACCATAAGTCAATACAATATACCCTAGAAACGGTTGCTGTGTGAAATTTGCGTGGGTGGGAACTGCGCAGTTGACCACATTGCCATTACTCAGATAAATAGCAGCGCAGACATGCTCAGAGGTGGAAGTAGAGCTGTAATTGGTTTCGAGCAGAACACACTGAACTGCCAGCAGCTGTCCAACTAATCTATTCTCTCGGAGGCAACCCGAAATGTGAGTTCCAGCCTTTATAATGTGCTGACTGAAACGCGATACTAATTAGCCTGTTTGTTTGAACTTATAAGGGCGCACTACTGCTCAAGATTGTTGAATGATTTGTTTTCCTGATTGGTGGGCTACTGCTACTGCTTCTCGGGATCATTGAATCACACAGCGGTGAAGGAGACCCTTCAGTCCATCACAGCTATACTGTCCCTTTGAGTGTGCTACTGAATTAATCCCACTCCTCTGTTGAAACAAGGAACTGTAGATGCTGCTTCACAAAAGAAGAAGCAAAGTGCTGGAGTAACTCAGTGGGTCAGGCAGCATCTCTGGAGAACATGGATAGGTGATGTTGTCCAGACCCTTCTTCCCTTGAAATGTTGCCTGACTCGCTGAGTTATTCTGAAGAAGAGTCTGATGAATGGTCAGTCTGAAGAAGGTTCTCGACCCGAAACGTTGCCTATTTCCTTCGCTCCATAGATGCTGCCTCACCCGCTGAGTTTCTCCAGCATTTTTGTCTACCTTCGATTTTCCAGCATCTGCAGTTCCTTCTTAAACACAACGCTGAGTTACTCCGGTACTTTATGTTCTCTCCTGTGTTATTTCTCCAGAGCCTGCAATCTCTTCCTTTGAAAGTATTTTACCGGTTCTATCTGAAAGTTATTAGTGAATCTAGATCAACCAATCTGTCACATCATCATAACTAAGTGCATTAATACAATTAAAATCTAATTCCAGTGTTAATTATCTGAAGGCAATGAATTTTGATAACTGCCCCTATAAGGACTTCAAAGAGTTTCTTTGGGTAAAACTCTGACAAACTAAATTTTTTTTTGAAATATTATGTTGGTTTCCTTTCTTGAGTATTTCGAAAGTCTGAACTTTGTCAGATATTGTCTGTTTGGAAAGTGACTTAATTTGTAATTTGAGAAATTTATCACTTAACGCATGATACATGGGGTCAGATCTTGCCGCCAATTTGTTTTCAATGGATTAAGTACTCCAGTAGATGTACAAGTCAAAGTCCATAAACTATGATCAGCGCACAGCTTAATATCAGCCCCAATGTGCTGCAGGATCTTCCTGTGTTGGATCATATTTAGTTTCATTTCTAGTTTAGTTTAGAGATACAGTGTGGAAACAGACCCTTCAGCCCATCGGGTCCGAGTTAACACTCCTTCAAATTTTATGTTGAGGAAGTTAGTCAGTGGGTCAAGGACTACAATACCGTCTTATTTGTACAGAGGACCCGCTCCAACTGCTCAAGTACAGTGGCTCAGCTGGTAGAGCCGCTGCCTCACAGCACCAGAGACCCCGGTTCGATCCTGAGCTCGGTTGCTGTTCGTGTGGGGTTTGCATGATCTCCATGACCCACATGGAATTCCTCCGGGTGCTCCTGTTTCCTCCCACATCCCAAAGACATGTGGGTGTGCAGGTTAATTAGCCGTCGGTAAATTTCCCCTAGTGTGTAGGGAGTGGATGAGAAAGCGAGATAACATGGAACTAGTGGGAACGGGTGATCGATGGTCAGTGCGGGCTTTGCGGGCTGAAGGGCCTGTTTCCATGGTGTATATCTAAACTAAACTAAATATCCTTATAGTGTTATATTGAGGAAGTTGGTCAGTGGATAAAGTAAGTGCATGAGGGTGTACGTGTCTATGATTGTAAGAGTAACTTTTTACATTGTAGTCCAATCTCCAACTGGCCTGAAGATAGTCACAAAAAGCTGAAGTAACTCAGCGGGCCAGGCAGCATCTCTGAACAAAAGGAATAGGTGACGTTTTGGGTCGCGACCCCTCTTTTCAGATCCAATGGGCCTGGAACTTTTTGCCACTGGAACAAGAGCTCAATCTAGCAGGTCCATGTATATAGCAGGCGCGTGATGTTAAAATATTCACACTCACAGTAGATAGGTAAATTTCAGAAGATAAATCATCCTCCGAGGTGATGCTTAGGAAGACAAGAAGCAGCAATAAAAATATTAAAGAGAGTTGGGGAAACAGGGTAAGTTAAGCCAGAGGTTCGTGGTTAGAGGACATGGACATTTGTCTGGGAAATGTTTGACGCTGGCTTGGAGGAATGAGTGAATGAAACAGAGTTTCGCAAACTCCCTGGTTAAAACTACATGTTTAGAACAGTACAGCACTGGAACGGCTCCTTCAGCCCACAATGTCTACGCCAAACACGATGCAAGTGGAGCGGAGATTGACAGATTCTTGATTAGTAAGGGTGTCAAAGGTTATGGGGAGGAGGCAGGAGAATGGGGTTGATAAATCAGCCATAATTGAATGGTGGTGTAGACTCGATGGGCCGAATAGCCTAATTCTGCTTCTTTGATATATGAGGTTCCGAAGTTAAACTAATCTAATCTGCACACAATGCACATTTATTTCCCCTGCATATCCACGTACTTATATAAAAGGCACCTAAATGCCACTATCACATCTGCCTACACCACCACAGAGGCGGCACGGTGGCGCAGCGGTAGAGTTGCTGCCTTACAGCGCAAGACATCTGTGTTCGATCCTGACTAGGGGTACTGTCTGTATGGAGTTTGTACTTTTCCCCATGACCACGTAGATTTTCCCCGTGTGCTCTGATTTCCTTCAACTTTCTAAAGAATACAGGTTTGTAGATTCATTGGCTTTGGTTGTAAATTGTCCCGAGTGTGTAGGATAGTTCTGGTGTACATCTTGCCTGTTGGGAGAGGGGAGAAGATGGTCACCAGGGTGAGATTATGCTTGATTATGCTGGTGGCCTTGCCGAGGCAGAGTGAGGTGCAAATGGAGTCAACAAAGATTTGCCTGACAGTCTCGGCTGCGTCCACAATTCTCTGCAATTTCTTGCAATCTTGGATGGAGCTGTTCCCAAACCAACAGCCTTGTCACACAGCTCAGAAACAGGCCATTTGGCCCAACTCATCCATGCTGACCAAAATGCCTCATCAAAGCTATTTGCCCACATTTACTTGTCTTATTTGCCCACATTTGGCCCATCTAAACCTTTCTTATCCATGTACCCAATTAAGTGTCTTAAATGCTGTTATAGTACCTGTCTCAACTATCTCCTCTGGCAGCTCATTCCATACACCCACTGCCCCACGAGTGAAAAGGTTGCCCTCAGTTTTGAATCTTGATCCTCTCACCTTAAACATGTGTCCTGTTGTGATCGCACCAGTCTGGTAAAAGGTCCGGACCTGAAAATTCATCTATCCATGCTTTCCCAGAGATGCTGCCTGACTTGCTAAGTTACTCCAGTACTTTGTGCCCTTTTGTGTAAACCAGCACCTGCAGTTCCTTGTTTCTAATGCTTGCACTTCTCTTCTTGATTTTGATTTCCTTACCCTGGGTAAAAGACTGCATTCACATCTCGGTCTTTATCTCAGCATTTGTTTTCTCCCTTTTGTTCAGTGAGGATGTCATGTAATCCCGTCTGTAATATGGCTGATCAACTGTCCAAGTTGCAAACAAACGTTAGCAGTCAGTGGGCAATGTAGTGGTACAGCTGCTCACTGCTTGAGACTTTTTATTTTGCACAAAACATATGCATTTGTTAATCTTTCCCCTCCAAAGCCAGTCAATCTTTCTTTAATAATTAATGAACCAGAGTCCAATTCAGTGACAGTGTTGGGTGGAAATTAATCTGGGTATTGGATTACCCTTGGAAATGACTGGAGCTCAGAAACATTTTTAGTTTCCTTCCTCTCAGGAAGTCCTCAGCTTTCTTTAGACTTTGGTGATATGGTGAGGAAATAGGCCCTTCGGCCCACCAAGTCCATGCCGAATTGCAATCTCCCCATACACTAGCACTATACACTAGGAACAATTTACAATTTACACAAGCCAATTAACCTAAAAACCTGTATGTCTTTGGAGTGTGGCAGGAAACTGGAGCACCCAGAGAAACCCCACATGGTCACAGGGAGAACGTACAAACTCTATACAGACAGTACCCATAGTCAGGATGAAACCCATGTCTCTGGTGCTGTAAGGCAGCAACTCTATTGTCCACAGTGTACAGATCCGGGATAAAGGGCATAACGTTAAGTCCTGGGATGGCAGGACTTTCATATGAAGAAAGACTGGATAGACTCGGCTTGTACGCGCTAGAATTCAGAAGATTGAGGGGGGATCTTATAGAAACTTACAAAATTCTTAAGGGGTTGGACAGGCTAGATGCAGGAAGATTATTCCCGATGTTGGGAAAGTCCAGAACTAAGGGTCACAGTTTAAGGATAAGAGGGAAGTCTTTTAGGACCGAGATGAGAAAATCATTTTTTACACAGAGAGTAGTGAATCTGTGGAATTCTCTGCCACAGAAGGTAGTTGAGGCCAGTTCATTGGCTATATTTAAGAGGGAGTTAGATGTGGCCCTTGTGGCTAAAGGGATCAGGGGGTATGGAGAGAAGGCAGGGATGGGATACTGAGTTGGATGATCAGCCATGATCATATTGAATGGCGATGCAGGCTCGAAGTGCCGAATGGCCTACTCCTGCACCTATTTTCTATCTTTCTATGTTTCTATAAGATAAAGTCCAGCAAAGTCCAATTAAAGATAGTGCGAGCATCTCCAATGATGTCGATGGTAGGTCAGGACCACTCTCTATTTGGTGCGAAGATGGTTGGACCATTGGATTCCCTTCAGCGACAGACATGGCCAGTACAAGATGGACGGGTTGTACATGAACTGGGAGGGAACCAATTTCCTGGTAGACAGGTTTCCTACTTGGGAGAACTTAATCTCAATTAGCAAGGTTACAGATTCCAATTCAGTAGTGAGGCAGATGGGAAATTGGAAGTTGTACAGGTCAATGACGGCAGGTGACAAGAATAGGCAGGGGCATGGCAGGGAGCAAGAAAGGATGGTTACGGGTCTAGAGTGTTTTATTGTCATTTGTCTCAATAATAATAGTGCTCTTATTCCTTGAACCATCACTCAAGAATATAACTTCCCTCCACTACCCCTCTCTAAACCCATTGCGACTTTGAGATATAGAGTCATAGTCATACAGCATGGGAACAGGCCCTTCAACCCAACTTGCCCAAAGTGCCCCATCTACACTAGTCCTATCTGTCTGCGTTTGGCCCATATCCCTCTAAATCTGTCCGATCCATGCACCTGTTCAAATGTTCTTAAACGTTGCGATAGTACCTGCCTCAACTAACTTCTCCTGTAACTCGTTCCATACACCCACCACCCTTTGTGTAAAAAAAGTGGAAATCAGAATCAGAAGTACTCCCTCTGTTATGCCTAACCAGTGTTCAATAAATGTCCATCATCAACGAAGATAGACACAAAATGCCGGAGAAACTCAGCGGGTCGGGACCCTTCTTCAGAAGAAGGATCTTGACCCACTGAGTTCCTCCAGCATTTTGTGTCTCTCTTCTGGAGTTCCTTCCTACATATCACAAATGATGCCTGCATGAATGAAGCCCAGAATCTTATCAGTTGTTTACATCCTGTCATTCGTTTATTGGTTAAAATGCGCTTGCAAATGTTGCAGCGGAACTGTGAAAGACAATTTGGTCACTCTGACAATAAAGGGAACAGATACCATAGTTTAGATTAGTTTAGTTTAATTTAGTTTTAATTTATTGTTTAACTTGCACGAGCACTATCCTACACACTAGGGAAAAATTTACAGTCTATACCGAAGCCAGCAAACCTGTACATCTTTGGAATGCGGGAGGAAACCAGAGCAACTAGAGAAAATCCACGTGGTCAAAGGGAAAACGTACAAACTCCATACAGACAGCACCCGTGGTCAGGATTGGTCCCGGGTCTCTGGTGCTGTAAGGCAGCAACTCTACCGCTGTGTTGGTGTGCCGCTCAGACTTCTTAGTTAAGCACATAGATATGCAGGAAATGCTGGAGGCTGATGGGGAACCCGATATAAGCATGAGAGGCATAGGTAAGGTGGAATGCCTGAATCATTTTCCAAGGCGGAAATGACAAAGAATAGAGGCCATAGGTTTAAGGTGAGAGAGGCCCAAGTTTAAAGGAGATGTGCTGGAGTGTTTTTTCACAGAGAAAGGTGGTGTTGGAGGCAGATACAATCGTGGCATTGAAGAGGCTTTTAGATAAGCAAATGTATATGCAGGGAATGGAAGGATATGGATCATGTACATGTAGAGCAGATTAGTTTGGACTTGGTACAATGTACAGCACTGACTTAGTGGGCCAAAGGGCCTGATCCTGTGCTGCGCTGTTCTATGTTCTATCAAGGAACTCTAAAAGTTCTTGCTACTGTGCACTGATTAGTGGCTGGCTCTGAACTCACTTTGTCAGCGGATCTTGTATCAACCCACCTTATCTCGATAGATCAAGCATCTAGGTAGCCAATGACCCAGATTGTTTTGCACTTCATTTGGTGGTTCTTCTGCTCATTTATGCACCTTTATACCCCACAACCCCAGTTCCTTACCTGTAAGTTCTCTTTTCCTTACAATAATGACAATTCCACAAAATATGCCTGTTCTCCCTGTGACCCTGTGGGTTCCTTCGGGTGCTCCAGTTTCCTCCCATATCCCAAAGACATGAGGGTTTGTAGGTTTATTGGCCTCTAAAAATTATTCCTGCTGTATAATGAGTGAATGAGAATGTGGGATAACATAGAACTAGTATGAACGGGCGATTGGTGGTTAGCGTGGGCTGAAGGCCCTGTTACCATGCTGTATTTCTAAACTGAAACTAAACTAAACTCAACATCCCAAGGGTAGAAATAAAATACTGCAGCTGCTGTTTATACTGAAGATAGGCACAAAATGCTGGAATAACTCAATGGGTCAGGCAGCATCTCTGGAGGAAAAGGATAGGTGATGTTTTCTTATCTGTCTTTATAATAATAATAATAAATTTTATTTAATGGGCGCCTTTCAGACATCTCAAGGACACCTTACATAGTAATCGGAATAAAAACATATAATCGGAATATAACAAGTAATAAAGACATCACAGAGACACAAATTAAAAACAGAATTCAATCCAAAAACAGAAAATCAAAAACACAGTGTGAAGAGAGAGCAGCGGCAGCCAAAGCTATAAATTATCTCATTATAGATTAATTGGTTGCTGTAAATTATCCGAAATGTAGAAATTGGCAGGAGTTAATCAATCAATCAATCAATCAATCAATCAATCAATCAATCAATCAATCAATCAATCAATCAATCAATCAATCAATCAATCAATCAATCAATCAATCAATCAAACAATCAATCAATCAATCAATCAATCAATCAATCAATCAATCAATCAATCAATCAATCAATCAATCAATCAATCAACCAATCAATCAATCAATCAATCAATCAATCAATCAATCAATCAACCAATCAATCAGTTCTATTCATCACATTGCACATAAAATGCAAGTGAAATGAATATGGGAATATGAGAGAAAAATGAAAATTTCTTACATGAAAACAAATACAGAAATGAGATAGATAAAAGTAAGACAAGCAACTGCAGATGTTGAAGAAGGGTTCCGATCTGAAACATCGGCTGTCCATTCCCTTCACAGATGTTGCCTGACATGCTGAGTTACTCCAACAATTTGTGTTTTCCAACGAGATGCCCATACTTCTTCTGGGAACCGGAAAGCACTCAATGAACCAAATGGCCTTCATGTCAAAAACAGATATAAAAATATGGAAATCAATGTCTCAGAAGGATAATGTCACTCTTCTTCCCAAGACATCTATTTTTGGAAAACATGTAACTTGCAAAACTCAGTGAAGCAGGTCCCTGCATGTAACTGGGCCTGACAGTAACTAAATACTACGCCAGGAGTTTGTGAACAAGACCTTTGAAATATATTCCCAGTCTAGATGAAGGCTCTCGACCTGAAACGTTATATCCCTCCTGAGTTCTTCCAGCTGCTCTTCAGGTTTTGCTTTGAACGTTGTTCTCAGAGATGATCCTGTCTTCACCAATCAGAAGGTTAAGAGTTCATGTCCAACCTTAAGAGCTCCAGTATGGTCGCAATGGAGTGCTGCATTCCCAGAGATGGCGTTCCTGAAAGAACCCTTCTGCTCTCGCTGGTCTTATAAAATATCGCTGTACTTACAAAACCAGGGCACTTTTCCCCCAGTGACAGGGATAATATTTACACCTCAACCAGAACACATTGGACAAGGTGCATAACAAGAGGTTAAGTGACAGGATCTCTGGTGTTAGATGCAAGATAGTGGCCAGTAGAATCGTGTTAGGTGCAACGTTGTGGCCAGTAGAATGGTTTAGGTTTTTTAGGTTTAGGTTTAGGATTAATATTGTCACATGTATCAAGCTACAGCAAAACGGAGCAGATATACCATGCATGCATGAATATAATCAAGTCAAACCCGGGTACAATAGATAGAGCAGAGCGGAAGATAGTTGGCAAAGGGAATATAGGGCAGAAATATGTAAAATTCATAATCTTAGAAAGAAGATCAAAACGACAGTATCATTTACATGATACCATCGACCATCCTATCAACAACTAGAGAGCGGTCCTGAGCTACTATCTACCTTGGATATTGGAGACCCTTGGACGATCTTTAATCAGACTTTAGTGGACTTTATCTTGCATTAAACATTATTCCCTTTATTATCTATCTGTACACTGTGGATGGCTCGATTATTAATCATGTATAGTCTTTCTGCTGACTGGTTAGCACGCAGCAAAAGCTTTTAACAGTACCTCAGACAATAAACTAAACTAAACTAACCAAAGAAAAGTTTGTAGAAAGCTGTACGACGTTAAATGGTGTTATAGTATCTGCCTCAACTACCTCCTCTGGCAGCTTGTTCCATATACCCACCACTCTCTGTGTGTGAAAAAGTTGCCTCTCAGGTACCTATTAGAACTTTCTCTCCTCACCGTAAAGCTATTCAGATTCAGATTCAGATTCAGATTCAGAAAACTTTATTGTCTGTCGTAACAGAAAATCTTCTTTGACGTGGCTCAACATACAACCAGGACAATGTACTGATAAGCAGTCATACAACACAGATTTCTGCGAGCACACACAGTGTGTATAGATCTTAAAAGCAAGTATAAAGATTAAAAACTGTAAATATAGACAAGATAAAAGTTGTGGATACGTGTAAAGTGACAGTGCGTCAGGGTTAATTTGTCCCTTGTTCATTTTTTATTTAAACTGTTTATGGCAATGGGTATGAATGAGTTTTTGTGGATGTTTTTCTTGGATAGGGGGACTTTATATCGGCGGCCTGATGGCAGAAGTTGGAAGGACTTGTGCAGGGGGTGGGTGGGATCCTGTGTAATGAGGTTGGCTTTCCTTTTAACTGCCTGGGTGTGGAGTACTGATAATTGATTTTGAGTTTTGCCAGTTATTTTGCTTGCTTGATTGATGATCCGGGAAAGCTTTGATTTGTCTTTGACAGAGGTGAGGGTGAACCAGGATGTGATGTTAAAGGTGAGTACAGATTCTATAAGTGATTTATAGACAGCTGTTAAAATGTCCTGTCTGACATCAAAGCTCCTGAGTTTCCTCAGCAGGAACAGGCGTTGCTGTGCCTTCTTGTACACAGAGTCTGTGTGCTGGGAGAAGGACAGGCGGGTGTCAATCTCTGTGCCCAGGTATCTAAAGGCCTCTACCTGCTCAACTGTCTGCCCATTCAGCTTCAGAGGTTCAAAGAGAGGTTGGGGGGAAGATGTTCGCCTCCCCCCACAACACAGCTCCTTGGTCTTGGAGATGTTAAGCTCCAGAGAGCTTATGTCCTCTTGTTCTTCATTCACATACTCTGGGTACAAGACTCTGTGCATTCACCCCATCTAGTCCTCTCGTGATCTAATACACAATGTTTTTAGTGCATCTGTGCAGGTGAAACCATAAGTAGAGCAGTGCAATAATCTTGGTTCGCTTATTAAGAAATGATATTATCTCATTGTATGTGTCCACAGAATGCTTACATGGATGAGCCCAGTTACGCAGGGATTATTCACCAGGAACGATTAAGTAGCAAGAAACAAACTACTGCAGGAACTCAACAGGCCAGGCGGCATCATAAAGGGAAACATAGAGACAATATTTTGAGTCGGGTCCCTTCTTCAGAATTTTCTGAATTGTAACAACCCAAAAGGGTAACTGTCCATTCTCCACTGTTGGTGCTGCCTGACCCACTGAGTTCCTTTTAGGCTCAAGATTCCAGCATCTGCAGTCTTTTGTGTCTTACAAAGATTAAGCAGGTAAGGGAATATTGTGGGATGAGGGACAGTCTGTTGGCACAGTGCCGCAATGGAACAGTTGCTGTCTTACAGCGCCAGAGACCTGTGTTCGATCCTGACTACGGATGCTGTCTGTATGGAGTTTGTACGTTCTCCCTGTGATCGCATGGGTTTTCTCCCGGTGCTCCGGTTTCTTCTCACACTCCATAGACGTGCAGGTTTATAGGTTAATTGGCTTCTGTAAATTGTCCCTAGTGTGTTGGATGTAACTTGTGTACACGTGACCGCTGGTCGGCGCGGTCTCGGTTAGCCAAAGGGCCTGTTTCCACCTTGTATCTCTAAATTAAGCTAAACTAAATCTAGTTGAGACATACCTGTATACATTTCTTAGACTGGGTGAATATGGAAAAGATGTTTACTCTCATGGAAGATTCTACAATTCTACAACAGGTTTGTGGGGTTAATTGGCATTGGTAAGTTGTAAAATTGTCCTTAGTGAGTAGGAAGACAAAAATGCTGGAGAAACTCAGTGGGTGAGGCAGCATCTGTGGAGCGAAGGAAATAGGCAACGTTTCGGGTCGAGACCCTTCTTCAGACTCAACCCGAAATGTTGCCTGTTTCCTTTGCTCCATTGATGCTGCCTCACCCGCTGAGTTTCTCCAGCATTTTTGTCCACCTTCGATTTTCCAGCATCTGCAGTTCTTTCTTAACCATAGTGAGTAGGATTGTGTTAGTGTACGGGGAGATCGCTGGTCGACGCGGACTTGGTGGGCCGAAGGGCCAGTTTACGCACCGTATGTCTAAAACCTAAAGTCTAATGAGAGCAAAACCAGGAGCATAAAAGTGTAAAAACACGAGTACAAGGGCTTAAACAGAATGCAGTGGGTGATTTGATTATCTTTTGCATAGAGTGGTGAATGTGTAGACTGGTGAGTGGGGGTAGACGCCAGTAAAATATTCAATAGGCAGATAAGCTCTACACAAAATAGTTGATAAATAAAAGTAACAGAGGATAGGAAAATTTGCAGAGATGTGTTTGTACGACTTTGTTCCCATGTAAATGGAGTAACATGGATTATTTTTGGAAGGAAGTGAGCAGGCAAATGGTTAGAGTGGCTAGGATGTTTACAGTTAAGTGTAGACAAAGAACTGCAAGCATCTGTTGTTCCCTCCAATCAATAACCCCCCCCCCCCTCAACTGTATCCACCTATCACTTGCCAGGCTTTGTCCCACCTCACCTCTCTTGCAGCCTTCACCCCCCCCCTACCTGAATCAGTCTGAAGAAGGGTTCCAACCCCCCGAAATACAATACAATACAATACAATACAATACAATTTATTGTCATTTGAGCCTCAGTGAAGCTCAAACGAAATTCTGTTTCCACAGCCATACAAACAAAGACAATTTCCTAGACATACACACAATTTGATTCACACAAACATCCATCACAGTGGACCCACTGTGATGGAAGGCAAAGTCTTTTCTCTCCCCTGTTCTCCATGTCTCTCCCGATATCCAAGCCCCAGGCGGGCGTTGCTAAGTCCCACGGCCATTTTAGGCCGGGCAGGACGATTTTCGGCCCCGCTCCCGGTCTAAAAGTCACAAAGTTGGAGCCCCCAGCGGGCGCTGGAATGTCCCACGGCCATGAAGCCGCGCCGGGCGATGTACGTCCCCGCTCCGGGTCGTTCCAACCCCGCGACACAGGCTGGAGAAGTCGTGTTGCGGGAGCTCCGGGAAGCGGTCTCTCCCCCCGGACCCGCGAGCTCCCGATGTCCCAGTCCACCGGACCTGCGGCTGCGTTGCTGGAGCCCCAGGAGTCGAGTCGCAGCAGCGTGTCACCCCGCTCCCCACGCTCCGAGGCCGGCCAGCCCCGCGATGGTGAGTAGTCTGCAGCTCCGCAGTCTCCCGAGCCCCCGGGTCGTTCAGGCTGGAGGCCGCTCCACGGTGCTAGGCCCCAACGACAACGGAGACCCGACAGGGAAAAGGTCGGGTCTCCCGGACAGGGAAGAGATTTTAAGCGGTTCCCCCGCCCCCCACATATACACATTTAAAACTAGTATTAAAAAAAAACACCAACACTACATTTAACGAGACAAAAAATAAAAAAAAGACAGACAGGCTGTAGGGGCCGCTGCAACGGGTGAGTTGCCTATCCAGAGATGCTGCCCGACCTGCTGAGTTACTTCAGCACTTTGTGTCTTTTAATTGTTAAGTTATTTCATTTTCGAGATACAGCGCAGAAACAGGCCCTTCAGCTCACGCCGACCAGCGATCAGTACACTCGCACTATCTTTCTCACTAGGGACAATTTTTAACTGAAGCCAATTGACCTACAAGCCTGTACGCCTTTAGAATATGGGAGGAAACTGGGGCACCCGGAGAAAACCCATGTGGTCACGGGGAGAAGGTATAAACTCCGTAAGACAGCACCCATAGTCAGCATTGAACCTGGTGCTCTGCTGCTGTGAGGCAGCAACTCTACTGCTGCGCTACCTTGCAGCTTTCTCCACCCTCCCCTCCATCCCTACCACAATCAGTCTGAAGAAGGGTCCCGACCCAAAAACGTCGCCTATCTAAATTCTCCAGAGATGCTGCTTATTCTGCTGTGTATCGCCAGCACTTTGTGACTTTTAATCATAAAGTTATTGGTCTATGCCTGGAAGCCTAGCTTGTCATTCAGTGACATTTTCATAAATACCCTTGGGGGAAGGGAGCTTAAACTCATATCATCAGGAAGAAGGTGAACTTGAACTTGAACTTGAACTTGAGTCCAAGAACCATGACCACCAGGTTGAAGAATAGCTTCTCCCCAACAACCATCATGCTCTTGAACACAACACAACACTGTCTTTGGTTGCACTACAGCCTTGGCATTTGTTTTTGCACTCGTGTTGGAGTGATTAATTAGTTAATCTTTTTATGATGTTATCTGTGTGTATTGTGTCCACAGGTCTGTTATACTGCTGCAAGGAAGAATGTCATTGTTCTGTTGTTGCTACATTATAACAATCACACACTCTTGACTCTTGAAACCCTTGCCTTAATATGATGGAATGATGGGCCTATCCTTGTGCTTTGCAAGTTCTATGTTATAGGTTATCTTTGAACCAGGTTATCGGGCACATTGCGACTCTGCCCTCCCATAGAAAGACCTGTTAACTGGAATGTCCGTCAGTTTTAGCATCTCCTGTCTCTGAGTTGGAACATGAACATATGAATTGGTCACCAAACCATCACTGGTTGATGCTTGAGCACACAACTAACACAACATCTCTTGTCTTCTTCAACAGATACTGAAGATGTTGACTGACACAACTCCCCAAGCAAGCACGGCCAACACGTCACATGCCAACATAACCAAGCCCTGCCCGTCCACCGACCAGTATAAGTACATGATCTACTCTGCAGTCTACAGCCTTGTGTTCGTCATTGGTCTGTTCTCCAACTTATTGGCTCTCTTTGTGTTCTGTCGCATTGCCAAGAGAAGGAATGCCAGCACTATTTATCTCATGAACCTTGCCATTGCTGACCTCCTCTTCTGCCTCAGCCTACCTTTGCGTGTGGTGTATTACCTGAGACAAGGTAACTGGCCGTTCGGAGATTTTCTGTGCAGGATCTCTAGCTACGTTTTCTACGTCAGTATGTACTGCAGTATTTTCTTCCTGACCGGCCTCAGTGTGTCTCGATATCTATCTCTAGTTCACCACGCAGCGCATCAAAGGGTGTTCACCTTCCGCCGCTGCATTATAACATGCGTCAGTGTTTGGTTGTTTGTCTTAGTGTCTACAGCTCCGTTCCTTTTGAACGGAAGTCAACCATTCAACGGCAAAGTCAAATGTTTCGAGCCGGTGCATGTGGATTCCTGGACTCGAATTGTGCAGTTGAATTATTTTGCTCTCATTGTCGGATTGCTGCTCCCGCTCACGATCATTGTCATCTGCTACGCGCTGATGATAAGACACCTGGTGAGGTTTGACTGCAAATCCAAACGGGTCAAGAGAGACGTGGCGATGACCATACTGGTCCTTGGGGTGTTCTTCATCTGCTTCCTCCCCTATCACGTACAGAGGACGGCGCACTTACACTTCCTGATACATCACCCTGACAACTGCGACCTGGAAAACATCCTCCGCAAGACCGTGGTAGCCACACTGTGCCTGGCCGTGGCGAACAGTTGCATTGATCCCCTGCTCTATGTCTTTGTGGGGCAAGGCTTCAGAACCTTCATTAAAATGTGGCTGAGGAAGAAAGAGGTTGACCCGGCCTACAACAATTCCAGTAGCATGTTTGCCATCAGCTTGGCATTCATACAACAGAGTAGGGAGTTGGAGATGTCCACATTAGCACCACTAAACCCTGGTCCAATCTTGGACATTGAAGAAGCCCAGAAAGACCATAGCAGGGCCAAGCAGGAAAACCAAAATAACCTATCTTTAGTGAAACAGTGATGATCTAACATCCACCAGTTAGCATGGTAAATTGGCAAGTTTACCAGTGGGTTAACTGACAGACTATCTGACCATATCAATGGATCATTTCTGCCCGATTGTCCAGCAGACATTTCAAGAATATTGGGTTTGAGAATATGAACAAAATATAATCGACTTCTTTTCTCGCCTCTCATCCACCAGTCACTCGTAAATGCGCATGACTATAAACAATGCAACTTTAATCAAGAAGCTTTAAAATCGTTTTTTAAAATGTGATTATAGAAGTAAGTTTTTCCATACCTCACTTTCCAGCACTTTGTAGATATTTGTTGACTTTTTAAAGACATTCTAGGGGTACAATCCCCAAGAGACTTTGTTGTAAAGTATACCGAGTCAACCTCAAGAAGACCTTGGAAAAAAGGTCACCTCAAACTCACATGTGACCTCTGACCCGGAAGTGAGAGTTCCACCATTGCACAATGAATGTAGATGTCCTGAGGAGGTTCACAACCCAAAATCATGTGGATCAACTTGCTTGTAAGATGACATAAAAGTTAAAATGCTCAAACCAGAAAATCAGGAGAAAAAGAACATTAATGTGGTAAGCTCCACATACAGCAATTCCTGATTAAAAGCTGATTGTTAAAATCTGTTACTATGGCAAGACTTCCCTTTAGAGCTCAATTTATGGAAGTGCGTCAGATTGCAGTCAACTGTTACCAAATTAAGAGAACTCAGACCCAAACTCAACGGGTCAGACAGCATCTCTGGAAGAAAGGAATAGGTGACGTTTCAGGTCGTGACCATTCTTTGTCTTAACATCTAGATTAACATCTCTTTAAATGCAAGAGTTGACTGTGCCCTTACTCATTGTATACTGGGCAAGACATTCTCTCTCAAGGATAATAATTCGGAATAATAAGAATAAAGTGGTCGGAAACAAGAATGAGCCAGATAGGAAACAGAGTAGCGATTAACGGGTCCCTTTCAGAATGGCAGGCAGTGACTAGTGGGGTACCGCAAAGCACGGTGCTGGGCCCGCAGCTATTTACAATATATATTAATGATTTAGATTAAGTGATTAAAAGTAACATTAGCAAATTAGTCGATGACACAAATTTGCAGATGGGTGGCAGCGTGAACTGTGAAGAAGATGCAGGGTGACTTGGACAGGTTGGGTGAGTGGGCAGATGCGTGGCAGATGCAGTTTAATGTGGATAACTGTGAGGTTATCCACTTTGGTAGCAAAAACAGGAAGGAAGATTATTATCTAAATGGTTGGGAGTTGGGAAAAGGGGAAGTACAATGAGATCTGGCGGGGGTCCTTGTTCATCAGTTACTAAAAGTAAGCTTGCAGGTACAGCAGGCAGTGATGAAAGATAATGGCATGTTGGCCTTCATAACAAGAGTAATTGAGTATAGGAGCAAAGAGGTCCTCCTGCAATTGTACAGGGTCCTAGTGAGACCACACCTGGAGTATTGTGTGCAGTTTTGGTCTCCAAATCTGAGGAAGGACATTCTTGCTATTGAAGGAGTGCAGCATAGGTTCACGAGGTTAATTCCCGGGATGGCGGGACTGTCATATGTTGATAGAATGGAGCGGCTGGGCTTGTATACACTGGAATTTAGAAGGATGAGAGGGTATCTTATTGAAACATATGATTACTAAGAGATTGGACATGCTAGAGGCAGGAAACATGTTCCCGATGTTGGAGGACTCCAGAACCAGGGGCCACAGTTTAAGAATAAGAACGGCGATGAGGAAATACTTTTTCACCCACAGAGTTGTGAATCTGTGGAATTCTCTGCCTCAGAAGGCAGTGGAGGCCAATTCTATGGATGCTTTCAAGACAGAGTTCGATAGAGCTCTTAAAGATAGCGGAGTCAGGGGATTTGGTGAGAAGGCAGAAATGGGGTACTGATTGTAGATGATCAGCCATGATCACATTAAATGGGGGTGCTGGCTCGAAGGGCCGACTGGCCTACTCCTGCACCTATTGTCTATTGTCTTTTGTCTATTGAGCCATTGCGAATGGATGGAACTCAACATAAGTTTACAAGATATATATGATCCAATCTGGATCTAATCTGCACTTCAGTAACTCTGTGTTAGTGCATTGAATCTCCACTGTTCACTTCCCACCATCTCTCTCAGGAAGTAATTAATTCCATATCATGCTATACCTGAATAATTCTCTAGCTTTATCAATAACTTTCCTTTAACATCAAAGAATTTCCTAAAGAAAGACACAAAGTGCTGGAGTAATTCAACAGGTCAGGAGAACATAGATCGGTGATGTTTCAGGTTGGGACACTTCTTCAGACTGATAGCTGGAGGTGTGCGGTGTGAGAGAAGGCTGGAAGGGAGGAGAAGCAGGACGGATCATAGCCGGTAATAAGTATCAGGCCGGTATCGAGTTTTTCGATAGTCAGATTATTAGACAAAAACCTGGGAGGAAAAAGAGGTGAGAGTCTAGGTTAATTCAGAAATACAGTGCAGAAACAGGTCCTTCGGCCCACTGAGTCTGTGCCGACCTCATATACTAGCACTATCCAACACACTAGGGACAATTTACAATCTTTTGCTGAAGCCAATTAACCTAAAAATCAATACATCTTTGGTGTGTGGGAGAAAACCCAAGCGGTCACGGGGAGAAGATACAAGCACCGTACAGACATCCCCCGTAGTCAGGATCAGACCAGAGTCTCTGGCGCCGTAAGGCAGCAACTCTACCGCTGCGCACCATGCCACCCAAAAGTCAAAAGGGTAAAGAGTTGCGAATTGTGAAGCCGGAGAAAGGAATGGAGGGGGAGGGGGAGGGGCGAAAAATTATTTCCTAAGATTTGTCATTGTCTGGCAATGTCAAAGAGGTTTTTAGACAACCAGATGCAGAGAAAAGAATGGAAGGGTTGGAGAGCGTTAGAATAATCAGTAGGAGGTGGTCCATGTGAAACTCAAGGATAGTAATCGAGAACCAAAGGACGCAGGTTTAATGTAAGGAGGGGGGGGGGGGGGAGGGAGAGATTTAATGGGACCCTGAAGGATAACTTTTTTACACAAAGGGTGGTGGGTGTACAGAGCATGCTGCTGGAAGAGGTAGTTGAGGCAGATACTTTAGCAACGTTTAAGAAACATTTAGACAGGTACATGGATAGGACAGGTTTAGGCAGATGTGGGCCAAAAGCAGGCAAGTGGGACCTGTGTAGATGAGACATGTTGGTTGGTGTGGATATGTTGGGCCGAAGGGCCTGTTTCCACACTGTGTTACTCTATGAAGATCAAATGGCTAAACTTTAGGCTATGGCATCCACAAATTCTTATACATGGCAGGACTGAGGCCCAGCTCGTAAAGGTGCTGTCTTATAGTTCAATCCCAGCCTCCAGCCCTGTAGTGTGGAGTTTGCAAATATCCCTGTGACCACACAAGTTTCCTCCGGTTGTTCCAATTTCCTCCCACATCCCAAAGACACGCAGCATCGTTGGCAGATTAATCAGAAAGTGTAAATTGCTCGTATTGTGGTGTAGGTGAGTGGTGGAATATGAGCGGTGACAGAAAGGTGGGGAGAATGGGTCATAGGGAAAACTAGTGAAGGTATCGGATTGCACCATGAATAAATGCAGTGACATAAATATATGTAAATGAATGGGTAATCATGGTCATGGGGATTACTCCATGAATCAGCATAAACTCAGTGGAACAAAATGGCTTCCTCATACATTGTTTAGAGTATGGAGAGATTGAGTGTGGGAACAGTACCTTCAACCCACCAAACAGATCTACATTAATCGCATTTTTTAAAAAAATGTAGCCACATTCTCATCATCCTCACAGATTGTAACACTCTTTGTTCTCATGTACAGCACTTTGTGGCAACTGTAGTTGTTTAAAGTGCTTTATAAATAAAGTTATTATTATTATTATTATTTAGACTTATGACTTCAGAGATCCAGCGTGGAACCAGGCCCTTCGGCCCACTGAGTCCATGCTGACTAGCGATCACCCTATACACAAGTAAAGGGCCTGTTTCTGCATTGTATCTCTCAAATGAGAGAGGAACAGATAAGCTGGTAATAATCTGTCCATGGAGACTCAAGGAACTGCAAACGCTGAAATCTCAAGCAAAATATGAAGCGCTGGTGGAACTCTAGCAGGTCTGGCAGCATCTGTGGAGGGAGTAGACAGATGACTTTTTGATTCAGAACCCTTATTCAGATTTGTTCTCAAGAATAGTTTTGAACAAATAAATACATATCCTGCTCATTTCCCTCCACAGATGCTGCCTGACCCATTGAGTTCCTCCAGACCTTTGTGTTTCTGTAAACGATCCAAGGCAGCTCATGTTCTAGTGAAAGATGTTTCAGTCCCATCAGTGTCTTCTGTCTGAAATGCTTCCAATGTAACTGAAAAATGTATATGTTTTGTATATCAGATCATTGTTGTGTAATCTTAATATATTAATAATTTAAAAGGCTTCATGAATTTTTCTAATTGTGATATTAAACTGTGACTTGTCCCATTTACTATCTCCTTTGCTTTACTCAAGAAATACACCCAGTTTAGTTTTAGTTTATTGCCACGTGAAAAGTGGTACAGTGAAAACCTTTTTTGTTGTGTGCTGTCCAGTCAGCGGAAAGACTGTACATGACTACAATTGAGCTGTTCACAATGTACAGATACAGCATAACGGGAATAACATCTAGATTTTTTATCTTAAGAAGTTTCTTATAAGACATGAAGGGACATCATTCGGTCCATTATATTTATGCTGCCACTCACAGAATCTCCATCGATACTTCACTGGTTCAATGGTACGTTATTGTTCTGTAACTAAGATACTGTTAAATTCTTTGCTTTGCATCCAAATTCTGTAAGATTATACTATTCAATGATTGAATCAGTGCAATTATTGTAGTGTGAGAATAGTAGATTACTATTAAACTGCCCTTTAATCCTCCCTACCATCCTCCCTAAACAGATAAAGGAACCAGACTATTAAAAACACAATGGCACAGCTGGTAGAGCTGCTGCCTCACAGAGCCAGAGAACCGGGTTCCATCCTGACTTCCGGTGCTGTCTGTGTGGGATTTGCATATTTTCCCAGTGACAGCGTGGATTTTCTCCGGGTGCTCCGGTTTCCACCAGCTTCCCAAAGACATGCAGATTTGTAGGTTAATTGGTGTCTGTTAATCTTCCCTGGTGCGTAGGGTGTGGATGGGGAAGTGGGATAACGTAGAACTAGTGTGAACTACCGATTCATGGTTGGCGTGGGCTCAATGGGCCGAAGGGCCTTTTCCCATGATGTGTCTCAAAACTAAACTAAATTACACCGAGGCATTGGTAAATACGGAGTCTTTTCCCGGAGTAGGGGAATCGAGAACCAGATAGGTTTAACCAGATAGGTTTAAGGTGAGGGGGGAAAGATTTAAAAGGATCTTGAGGGGTAACCTTTTTACACAAAGGGTGGGGGGTGTATGGAACGATCTGCCAGTTGAGTTAGTTGAGGTAGGTACTATCATAACGTTTAAGAGATATTTGGACAGGTACATGGATAGGACTGGCTTGTGAGACTAGTGTAGATGGGACAAGTTGCTCGGCGTGATCAAGTTGAACCGAAGGGGCTGTGTCCACGCTGTCCGACTCTTTGACTCCATGAAGCACGGTCAGCATGGTGGCACAGTGGCGAGAGTTGCTGCCTGACAGTACCAGAGACCTGGGTTTGACCCTGACTAGTCTGCATGGAGTTTGTACATTCTCCCCGTGACCTGTTGCGTGGGTTTCCTCTGTGAACTCTGGTTTCTTCCCACACCCCAAAGACGTACAGGTTTGTAGGTTAATTGGCTTGGTATAATTGTAAATTGTCCTCAGTGTGTGTAGGATCATGTTAGGATCACTGGCCGGAGCATATTTAGTGGGCCGAAGGGCTTGTTTCCGCACTGCATCTCTAAACTAAACTGCACTAAACTAGAATCTATAAGTGCCGCTATCATATCTGACTCTGCTTCCACCACCACCCCTGGCAGTTCACCCAGGCACCCACCACCCTCTGTGTAAAAGTCGTGCCCCACGCCTCCCCTTTAATCTTTACCCCTCTCACTTTAGGCTCTGCAATCTCTTTTATAGTTTCGAGTTCAAGTTCAAATTCAAATTTATTTGTCCCATGCACCATAAGGTGCAGTGAAATGTAATTTACCATGCAGCGTTACAATTAAAAAAGGACACAATACACAACATAATTCAACACAGACATCCACCACAGCATTCTTCACTGTGGTGGAAGGCAATACAGTTCAGACAGTCCTCCTCCTCCTCCTCTCTTGTTCACCTGTGGTCGGGGCCCTGACCCTCCGTAGTCGCTGCTACGGACAGCCCGATGTTCATGCCCCATGGTCGGGATGGTCGGAACGCCGACGTCGGGACAGGTAGAGCACCCCCCGCAGCCCGGATCTCCCAATCGGTCACCTCCTTACCGGAGACCGCGGCTTCCAGATGTTGTAGGCCGCAGGGTTGCGGTCGGAGCTCTTCTCCGGCGACCCCCCGGTGACCCCCCGGCAACCCCCCGGAGAGGGATCACCCGCTCCACGCTGGTAAAGTAAAGTCCGCTCCACGCCTGCCACCAGAAGCTTCACAGACCGAAGCTCCAAGATGTTTTAGGCCACAGGCCAGCGGTCGGAGTGCTTCTCCGGCATCACCCGGCAAGGGAGTCCATGATGTTAAAGTTCCCGCTGCACCGCCGCTGAAGCTCCGGGCCTGACTCCGGGAAAGGCCGCACCAAACCATTTGTAAGGCCACAAGGAGGGGGGCGAAGGGGGGCAAAGAAGCGACAAGGAAAAAAGTTGCATCTCCGGCAAGGTAGTTGCCTGAAAACGGTTTCCCCCTGTTCCCCCCACCACCCCCCACACGAGACATACAGAGAAACACTAAAACATACTTTTGGACAATCGAAAAAAACAAAAAAAGTCGAAACAACGAACCCGTTGCAGGTGAGGCAGCCGACTCGCAGCACCACCGGAACCGAGCTTGGCCTGTCCTCACAGGTAGATGGGAAAGATCCACTGTTGCCATTTTGAACTAGAAGAGAGGAAGTATACACTGTATCTAATACATTATAAGCACCAATACACTTTCCAGTATAAGTTAGTGAGGGTGCAGAAAATGTTCACGAGGATGTAGCAAGGGGAGACTGGTTAGGCTCAGACTTTTTTCCATGAAGTGCAGAAGACTGAGGAGTGATTTCATAGAGATTTATAACATCACGAGGAGTATTTTTCCTTGGGTTGGGGAGTCTTAAACTAAACGGCATAGTTTTTAAACGTTTTTTAGAGATACAGCGTGGAAACAGACCCTTCGGACCACCGAAGATAGACATAAAAATGCTGATTTTGCTGGGGAAATGAATGGGTGACATTTCAGGTCGGGACCCTTCTTCTCCTTTGGACCACAATTGCAGAACAATTTGGCTTAAATGGTCGGCTTTGTATCAGAGCCTTCAGAGAATTCAAGGAATCAAAAGGGAAGATAGTTTCTGCAGATTTCAGCAGCTGCTAACGGCTGTAAGTACAATTCCGGTATCAACAGCAGAATGTGAAAGAAGCTTCAGTGGCACTAATTTCTGCATGTCACCACAACATGCAAGACAATGAACTGGCTTACAGGGAGGAGGTGAAACAACTGGTGGACTGGTGCAACACGAACAATCTGATCCTGAATGTTAACAAAACAAAGGAGGTCATCGTTGACTTCAGGAGGAACCGGCACAGTCACATACCATTACACATTAATGACATCGATGTGGAGTTGGTCAGTAGCACTAAGTTTCTGGGGGTGCAGATCACAAACAGTCTGACCTGGTCACAAAACATCACATCACTAGTTAAGAGAGCGCAGCAGCGTTTGCACTTTCTGCGCCGGATGAGAAGAACTCACCTCCCCCATCCTGTCCTCACCACTTTCTACAGGGGCACCATAGAGAGCATTTTGACCAGCTGCATCTCTGTATGGTTTGGGGATTGCAAAGCCTCCGACTGGAAGTCCATGCGGAGAGTGGTGAGGACGGCTGAAAAAATCATCGGGACTTCTCTTCCTTCAATCCGGGACATTGCGTGCAAACGTTGCTTGTCCAAGGCCAAAGCATTATAAAAGACCCCACACATGTCCATCATGGACTGTTCACTCTGCTGCCCTCGGGCAAAAGGTATCGCAGTATAAGGAGCAGAATGGCCAGGTTTTGCAACAGCTTCTTCCCCCGAGCCATCAGACTCTTGAATTCCATATAATGTGCCACCACTATTATATATTTTATCTCTTTACCTATTTTATCTATTTTATCCTTTTGTTATTTTATGCTGCACGGTGAGCCAGATGCAACGAAATTTCGTTCAGACTTGCATTTGTTGGTGTATTTTTGAATGGCAATAAAGTCTTTGATTGATTGATTTTTGATTGATCGCTCAAGGTTTAAGATAATTTATAACTCAATGCATAGGAAAGGGATATGGGGTAACTGCAGGCAAATGGGATTAGCTCAAGTTGGCATCTTGGTTGATATGGTCATCCTGGGCTGAAAGGCCTGTTTCTGAACTTTATAACTTTGACACAATATCCCAGCTAATATTTATCAATATACCAAAATCAGTGAAGCCGATTGTCTGATCAATGACATGCTAATTTGTGTGGGGAGCTTGCCAGATACAAATGTGTTGGATTTTGTTTTCAGATGGAATTTGCAGCAAAGAAACAGGCCAGCAGATATTAAGTGAACCAAAGAATGTGGGCTTCATTCAAGAAAGGAGTACAAAAGTAGAAGATCATTCATGATCTTACTCATTAGTGACCAATATGTTTCAACTTCCTACCTTTTTATCCATTGTTACTTGTGGAGGGTGTCGTGATTTAGTTTAATTTAGAGATACAGCATGAAAACAGGCCCTTTGAGTCTATTGCCCACCGAATCTACGTAATAGATCGAATCTATGACGATCAAATCTACATCGATCACCCGTTCACACTAGTTCTATGTTATCCATGTTATCCCACTTTCCACTCCCCACGCACGAGAGACAATTTACGAAGACCAAATAACCTACAAACCTTGCAAATGTGCACAACTTTGGGATGTGATGGGAAACTGGAGAACTCGAGGGAAAACCCATGTGGTCACAGGTGAACGTGCAAACTTCGTACAGACAGCACCCAAGGTCAGGGTCAAACGCTGATCTCTGACGCTGTGAGGCAGCAAGTCTACCAGCTGTGCTGCGTAATGTTTTGAGGTTAGGAAAATGTTCCAGAAGATCTTATAGAGGTGTACAAAATCATGAGAGGAATAGGTGTGAGTCTCTTGCGCACAGTAGGTGAATCAAGAACCAGAGGCCATAGGTTTAAGGTGAGGGGAGAAAAGATTTAATAGGAACCTGAGGGGTATTTTTTACACACAAAGGGCGGTGGTTGTATGGAATGAGCTGTCGGAGGAGGCAGTTGAGGCAGAGACTATTGTTAAAAAACATTTAGCCATGTATATGAATAGAACAGGTTTAGAGCGATATGGGCCAAACGCAGACAGATGGGTTGAGTGTAGATCAGATCAGTTCAGTTCAGTTTTATTTGGCATATGTAGGTTAACAGGGTCAACAGTAAAATGAAACAAATGAAAAATGACAAGACAACGGGTCAGATGGGACATGTTGGTCGGTACGGGAAAGTTGGTCCATAGGGCTTGTTTCCACGCTGTATGAATCTGTGTCTCCATAAATGCTGCATTTTTTCTAATACTCACAATTTAGTTATCTATAATTTTACTTACTGTGGCCTGTTGATAAATAGGTGGACAGAATTCAATCTCCATATCAGTTAGAGGCACATGTAAACAATTTGCTTACAGGAAACTCCATCACACAAACAACTAGAAGAAGGGCCCCAACACGAAACGTCACATATCCCTCTGCTCCAGAGATGCTGCCTGACCCATTGAGATACTCCGGCACTTTGTGTTCAATGCAAGATTCCAGCATCTGCTGTTCCTTCTGTCTACACACAAACAACTAACTGAGCACTGTTACTATACAAGAATGAATGGTGTATAATAACAGTAAAAAAAGAAGCTGCTAAAAGAACTCAGCGGGTTGGGTAGAGTCTATGGTGGGAAATGGGCAGTCGACTTTAGACTTTACTTTTAGACTATAGACAGTGGCATCCTCCTCACAGTTCACACTGCCACTCAGCTTTGTGTCGTCTGGAAATTTGCTAATGTTACTTTGAATCCCTTCATCCAAATCATTGATGTATATTGTAAATAGCTGCGGTCCCAGCACCGAGCCTTGCGGTACCCCACTAGTCACTGCCTGCCATTCTGAAAGGGACCCGTTAATCCCTACTCTTTGTTTCCTGTCTACTAACCAATTCTCTATCCATGTCAGCACTCTACCCCCAATACCATGTGCCCTAATTTTGCCCACTAATCACCTTATCAAATGCTTTCTGAAAGTCCAGGTACACTACATCCACTGGCTCTCCCTTGTCCATTTTCCAAGTTACATCTTCAAAAAATTCCAGAAGATTAGTCAAGCATGATTTCCCCTTCGTAAATCCAGGCTGACTCGGACCGATCCTGTTACTGCTATCCAAATGTGCGGCTATTTCAATTTTTATAATTGACTCCAGCATCTTCCCCAACACCGATGTCAGGCTAACTGGTCTATAATTCCCTGTTTTCTCTCTCCCGCCTGTCTTAAAAAATGGGATAACATTAGCTACCCTCCAATCCACAGGAATTCATCCTGAGTATAGAACATTCAAAAATTATCACCATACATCCATGATTTCTAGAGCCACTTCCTTAAGTACCCTGGGATGCAGACTATCAGGCCCAGGGGATTTATCAGCCTTCAGCCCCATCAGTCTATCCAACACCATTGCCTGCCTAATGTGGATTTCCTTCAGTTCCTCCGTCACCCCAGATCCTCTGGCCACTACTATATCAGAAAGATTGTTTGTGTCCTCCTTAGTGAAGACAGATCCAAAGTACCTGTTCAACTCATCTGCCATTTTCTTGTTCCCCATAATAAATTCACCTTTTTCGGTCTTCAAGGGTCCACCCTTCAAGGGTCCACCCAAAAAACTAAAGAAGCTTTTACTATCCTGCTTTATATTCTTGGTTAGCTTACTCTCGTACCTCATCTTTTCTCCCCGTTTTGTCTTTTTAGTTACCTTCTGTTGTTCTTTAAACATTACCCAATCCTCTTGCTTCCCGCTCATCTTTGCTACGTTGTACTTCTTCACTTTAATTGTTATACTGTCCCTGACGTCCCTTGTCAGCCACGGTCGCCCCTTACTCCCCTTGGAATATTTCTTTCTCCTTGGAATCAGTTCGATCCTGCACCTTCTGTATTATTCCTAGAAATACCTGCCATTTTGTTCCACTGTCATCCCTGCTAGTGTATCTTTCCAGTCAACTTTGGCCAGCTCCTCCCTCATGGCCCCATAGTCCCCTTTATTCAACTGTAACACTGACACCTCCAATCTACCCATCTCCCTCTCCAATTGTAGATGAAACCTGACCATGTTATGGTCACTACCTCCTAATGGCTCATTAACCTCGAGGTCTTTTATCAAATCCGGTTCATTACATAACACTAAATTCAGAATTGCCTTCTCCCTAGTAGGCTCCAATACAAACTGTTCTACGAATCCATCACAAAGGCACTCTACAAAGTCCCTTTCTTGGGGTCCAGTACCAACCTGATTTTCCCAGTCTACCTGCATGTTGAAATCTCCCATAACAACCACAGCATTACTTTTGCTACATGCCAATTTTAACTCCTGATTCAACTTGTGCCCTATGTCCAGACTACTGTTTGGGGGCCTGTAAATTAGTCCCATTAGGGTCTTTTTACCCTTACAATTCCTTAGTTCTGGAAACTGAATCACCCGGAGAAAACCCATGCTGTGACAGGGAGAACATGCAAACTCCGTACAGACAACATCTTTGGTCCAAAGGGCTTGTTTCCACGCTGTATGAATCTGTGACTCTCTAAATGCTACATTTTTTCTAGTACTCACAATTTAGTTATCTATAATTTTACTTACTGTTGATAAATAGGTGGACGGAATTTGACCTCCATATCAGTTAGAGGCACATGTAAATAATTTGCTTACAGGAAACTCCATCACACAAACAACTAGAAGAACGGCCCCAACACAAAACGTCACATATCCCTGTGCTCCAGAGATGCTGCCTGACCCATTGAGATACTCCGGCACTTTGTGTTCTATGCAAGATTCCAGTATCTGTTGTTCCTTCTGTCTACACACAAACAACTAACTGAGCACTGTTACTATACAGGAATAAATGGTGTATAATAACAGTAAAAAAATAAGCTGTAAAATAACTTGGCGGGTTGGGTAGAGTCTGTGGTGGGAAATGGGCAGTCGACTTTAGACTTTACTTTTAGACTATAGACATTGGTGACAAAGTGCAGAAACAAGCCCTTCGGCCCATCACATCCGGGCCGACCAGATCACCCTGTACGCTAGTCCACACACACTAGGGCCAATGTTTTACAACTTACCAAAGCATATCAGCCTACTTAACTGTACGTTTTTGGAGTGTGAGAGGAAACTGGAACACCCGGAGAAAACCCATGCTGTCACAGGGTGAACGTGCAAACTCTCTACAGACAGCACCCGTAGTTTGAATCAAACTCAGTTCTCTAGTGCTATAAGGCAGCAACTCCACTGCCCTGCCACTGTGCAACCTTGATTTAAGTCAAGACCTTTAATCTGTACTGCAAGAGTGAATAACACAACAGTACATCAATTGATAGATGATGATGCAACCATTTATTAGCTATTTTCTACGATGGCTTTCTATTGATCTGGGAATGTATGATTCATTTTAATTCATTATCCAGAATGGTGTCACTTTTTGCAAGACTTGCATTTATTGTACTTCATCAAAAGTCAGCAAACAGTGGCCCAGCTGGTTGAGCTGCTGCCTTGCAGGACCAGAGTCTTGGGCTCGATTCTGACCCCACATGCTGTCGGTGTAGAGTCTTCATGATCTCTCTGTGACCGCGTGGGTTTCATGCCATACAGATACAGCATGCAAACAGGCCCTTTGGCCCACCAACTCCACACCGACAATCGATCACTCATTCACAGCAGTTCTATGTTATCTCACATTCACATCCACTCCCTACACAATCGGGGCAATTTACAGAGGGCTAATTAACCCACAAACCCACATGTCTTTGGGATGTGGGAGGAAACCGGAGCACCCAAATGAAACCCACCCGGTCACAGGGAAAACGTGCAAACTCCACACAGACAGTACCCGAGGTCAGGATCGAACCTGGGTCTCTGGGGCTGTGAGACAGCAGCTTCATGAACTGCACCACTGTGCCAGCCATAAAGGTGGCAGATAAACAGCGAAACAAAACCCTGTCCAGAATGCCAAGGGTTGAATTCTGAACAGATGCCAGGATGCCTAGCAACGGGCACTGCATTGCTTTGGTTTGGGTGAAGCTTATTTTTATATATTCAGAACCATATTTTGCAGTGAATGTTTAGGTCATTCACTTTGCAATAAGTTTAGAAAACTGAATAAAATTATGTCAAGCTGGAAAGGGTGCAGAGAAGATTGAGGATATTGGCAGGACTCAAGGGTCTGAGCTACAGGGAGAGGTTGAGCAGGCTGGGACTATATTCCTTGGAGTGCAGCAGGATGAGGGGTGATCTTATAGGGGTGTATAAGATCATGAGAGGAATAGATCGAGTAGAGTCTCTTGCCCAGAGAACGGGAATTGAGAACCAGAGGACATAGGTTTAAAGTAAGAGGGGAAAGATTTCATAGGAACCTGAGGGGTAACTTTTTCACACAAAAGGAGGTGGGTATATGGAACGAGCTGCCGGAGGAGGTAGTTAGCACAGGTACTATCGCAACATTTAAGAAACATTTTAGGCAGGCACATGGAAAGGACAGGTTTAGAAGGATATGGACCAAACGCAGGTAGGTGGGACTAGTGTAGATTTGACTCCGTGAGTAACCCTTTTAACTTTGCATTATTCCCAAGACTAGCCTGTAAAAATGGCGGCAACAGACTGTGAACTCCCATTCTCTCTCCGCAGTGCATGCCAAAGATCAGAATAGCTTTGTGAAACTAAACAAAGGGTAAAAGCAAAGTGGATAAAGAAGTGGCAGAAGGAACACAGCGTAGCAAAGTGTGGAGGCATACATTCTGGTAGTAGGAATAAAGGTGTAGACTATTTTCTTAATGGGGAAGAATTCGGAAATCGGAGGTGCTAAGGGTCTTAGGAGTGCTGGTGCAAGATTCCTAAAATGTTAATTTGCAAGTCGAATCGATAATAAGGAAGGCAAATGGAATGCTAGCATTTATTTTGAGATGATTGTAATATAAAAACAGGGATGTAATGCTGAGTCTTTATAAGGCACTGGTCAGACCACATTTGGAGTAATGTGAGCAATTATGGGCCCCATATCTGAGAAAGGGTATGTAGGCATTGCAGAGGGTCCAGATGAGGTTTATGGCACTGATCTCAGGAATGATTGGGTTAACATACGATGAGCGTTTCATTGCGCTGGGCCTGTACTCGGTGGAGTTTAGACGGATGAGGGGGACCTCACTGAAACTTACTGAATAGTGAAAGGCCTGGATTGAGTAGATGTGGTTGGATGTGGAGAGGATGTTTCAACTAGTGGGAGAGTCTAGGACAAGATACCATAGCCTCAGAATAAAAGTATGTATCTTTCAAAAGATATGGCCTAATTCTGCTCCTATAATTTCTGAACTTCTGAAGACAAAATGATGCGATAATGAGAATGAGAATAATGAAGATACTGGAAATATTCAACAAGTCAGCCCACGTTTCAGAGAAAGGAAGGGCATTAACATTTCAGAGTAATGGCCTTTCATTGAAAACTCACTTCTGATGCAAATTGGCTCCAAGCACTGAGAACGGTGATGGGGAGAACTCGGAATTAAATTTAATTAACAGATCTCATCAAGTGAAATTTCATTGTCTTAATTTCATCTGGCAGGATTTGATTTCCCCTCCAGGTCTCTAAAAGTTCCATTAGCACTTCACTGTGAGTCATGAAAACAAGAAGGTTGAAGAAATATTCAGAGTCATACAGCGTGAAAACAGGCCCTTCAGCCAAATTTTCCCACACCGAACAACATCTACACTAGTCCCACTTGCCTACGTTTGGACCATATCCTTCCAAACTTGTTCTATCCATGTACCCGTCCAAATGTTTCTTAAATGTTGCAATGCTCTTTGCCTCAACTACCTCCTCCTGCAGCTCATTCCATACATGTAATGCCCGCTATATGAAAATGTTATCTCCTCAAAGGTTCCTATTAAATCTTTTCCCCTTCACCATAAACCTATGTCCTCTGGTTCTTGAATCCTCTACTCTGGGCAAGAGAATCTGGGCGTCTAGCCGATCTATTCCTCTCATGACATAGTACACCTCTATAAGATCACCTGTCGTAGTCCTAAACTCCAAGGAATAGTGCCCTAGGCTGTTTAACCTCTTCCAACAGCTCAGTCCCTCAAGTCCTGGCAACATCCTCATAAATCTTCTTTGCACACTCTAGGAGCCACTAGGACACGGATCAGGTTCAACAACAAGCCTTGGTTTACAGCAGAACTCAGACAGCTCTGCCAGTCTAAAGATGAGGCCTACAAGAGCGGGGATGCAGGCTGTTACAGGCAGGCCAATGACAAGCAGAGAAGAGGAATCAGAGCTGCCAAGTGAACGTACTCTGACAGGTTAAGGAGCAGGTTCTCAGCTAATGACTCATCTTCTGTGTGGAAGGGCTTGCAAGAAATCATCAGCTACAAGAGGAAAGCCCCCCACTCCTTGGGCAATCGTCAGCTGACCAACGACCTGAATGAGTTCTACTGCAGGTTCGATAGACAGAAACATAACCCTGGTACCCCCTCACCTCCTCCCCCACCCCCTCATCCCCCATCACAACTTCACACCTACTCACAGCCCATGGCCGTCCGAAGGGGGGGATGCGTTGGGTGCGACCGCACCGCCCTTTTTTCCCCCTAAGAAAAAAGTCACCAAAAAAAAATAAAAAATCGGGGAGAAAAAAAAAAAACGGAAAAAAAAATTACCGTTTCCACTTTGGAAACGGCCAGTTCTCTGTTCTCCCGTCCCCGGGCGGGAGTGGTTGAATCTGAACCCAACGGCTGTAACACCAACACCAGACACCGCTGCGGCGGAGCCCGCTCCCCTCGCCTCCCCCCCGCCGCCGGGGCCCAAGCCATCTTCCCCCCACACCACCCCCGCTGACCTCCGCTGGGCCCACGCCACTCCCGCTGGGCCCACTCCACCCCCACTGGGCTCACTCCACCCCCGCTGGGCCCACGCCACCCCCGCAGGGCCCACGCCACCCCCGCTTGGCCCACGCCACCCCCGCTGGGCCCACGCCACCCCTGCTGGGACCACGCCACCCCCGCCGGGCCCACGCCACCCTCGCTGACCCCCGCTGGGCCCACGCCACCCCCGCTGTGTCCACACCACCATCGCTGACCCCCGCTGGGTCAATGCCACCCCCGCTGGGTCTACGCCACCCCTGCTGGACCCACGCCACCCCTGCTGGGCCCACGCCACCCCTGCTGGGCCTACGCCACCCCCGCTGATCCTCGCTGGGTCCACACCACCCTCGCTGAACCCGCTGGGCGCACGCCACCGCCGCTGGGCCCACGCCATCCCCACTGACTACCCGCAAGGCCCCCGCAACCCCATCTGGGCCCAAACCACCTTCATCCCCCCTGCCCGCTGTGCCCCCGCTGCGCCTGCGCCACCTTCATCTTCGCCCACCCCTGCAAGAAAGAGGGGGGATGTGAGAGGGGGGAGGGGGAGAGAGAGAGGGGAAGGGAGAGGAGAGAGAGATGGGGTGAGGGGAGAGGGAAAGGGGGATTATCTTGTGAGATTGCAAAAAAATTAGAGCTATTATATTTATTCTGCCATATGAATAATATTAAACCATATCAAATAATATCAAACAATTGGAACTGCTTTCTTTTCCTTGATAACAATACTGAAAAATATGAATTCCATAGTTTGTGACATAAATACACATTTTAATGGGATCATTATATACAGATGTAACATTTCAATTTCGAGATCGGGGGGAGAGGGGAGAGGGCTGGGGGAAAATATGCGTCAAGCCGATAGCCTAATCGTTAAAGAGTTAAAAGATAGCCTAATCGATAAAGAGCTGAGAAGAGGAATCAGAGCTGCCAAGGAAAGGTACTCTGAGAAGTTGAGGTTCTCAGCTAGTGACTCTTCTTCAGTTTGGAAGGGCATGCAAGAAATCACCAGCAATAAGAAACGTAACCCTGGTACCCCTTCCCCAACAAACACAGCCAGACCACAGTCTGCAAAGAATGGACCCTGCACCCTCTCCTTCCCATTCACCACTTCACACCTACTTAAGGCAAGACTCCAGTATGAAAATAGTGGACCCTTTCCCACCCCAACCAACACTTCACACCCACTCACAGCCTGACCTCAGTCTGCAAAGACTGGGCCCTTCTACACCCACTTCACTCCAATCACCACTTCACACCCAATGACTGCACCTCCACAGACACCTCTGTCAAGCTTCTCAAGTTTGCGGATGACACAACCCTGATTGGACTGATCCAGGATGGGGATCTCTGTACTCTTTTCAGTTTGACATCTTTCCTATAACATGGTGCCCAGAACTGAACACAATATTCTAAATGCGGTCTTACCAACGTCTTATACAACTGCAACATGACCTCCCAACTTCTATACTCAATACTCTGACTGATGAGGGCCAAAGTGCCAAAATACTTTTTGACCACCTGATATACCTGCGACATGACCTTCAAGGAACCATGCAACCATCAACCATTCCTCTGCCCACCTGGCTAATTGATCCAGATCCTGCTGCAATCTTTCACAACCATCTTCACTATCTGCAAAACCACTCACTTCTGTATCATCAGCAAACTTGCTAATCTTGCCCTGTTCTGTGACGTTTCACAGAGTGCTGGAGTAACTCAGCGGGTCAGGCTGAGTATAGAAGTTGGGAGGTCATGTTTGAGTTGCACAAGAAGTTGGTGAGGCTGCATTCAGAGTATTGTGTTCAGTTCTGGGCACCATGTTAGAGGGAAGATGTCATCAAACTGGAAAGGGTACAGTGAAGATTTATGAGGATGTTGCCAGGACTAGAGGGCCAGAGCTATAGGGAGAGGTTGAGTAGGCTGGGACTCTATTTCATGGAGCACAGGAGGATGAGGGATGCTCTAATAGAGGTGTATAAAATCATGATTTGAATAGATATGGTTGAGTCTTTTGCCCAGAGTAAGTGAATCGAGGAGCAGAGGACATAAGTTTAAGGTGAAGGGCAAAAGATTTAATAGGAATTTATGGGGTATGTTTTTCACACAGAGGTGGTAGGTGTATGGAACAAACTGCCAGAGGAGGTAGTTGAGGGAATGACTATCGCAACATTTAAGAAACAGTTAGACAGGTACATGGATAGGACAAGTTCGGAAGGATATGGATCAAACGTGGGCAGGGGGGACTAGTGCAGATGGGGCATGCTGGGCCGAAGGGCCTGTTTCCACACTGTATCACTCTATGACTGTCTTTCCCTCTCAAACCCATACTCCTGCCTTCTCCCCATTACCTCTGACACCCGTATCAATCAAGAATCTATCAATCTCCTCCTGAAAAATGTCCATTTACTTGAATTCCACAGTTCACCACCCTCTGACTTAAGAAATTCCTGCTCATCTCCTTCTCAAAGGAATGTCTTTTAATTCTGAGGCTGTGGCCACTGGTCCTAGACTCTCCCACTAGTGGAAACATCCTCTCCAAATCCACTCCATCCAGGTTTTTACCAGGCTGGGACAGACGGCAACAGCTTCACACAGTGTCCCAAAGCTTGTGTCCTGTCCTGCATCACCCAAGGCAGCAGAGATGTTATAGGAGAGGGCAAGCACCGTAACAAAGTAGCTCACGATGGTTTAGGTAACATTCAGGAATGTCTATGCATGGCACATCATGAATATTACTGAAGAACGGTCTTGACCCGAACTATAATCTATACCTTTTCTCCAGAGATGCTGCCTGACCCACGGAGTTACTCCAGTACTCTGTGACATATCACCTATCCATGTTCTCCACAGATGCTGCCTGACTCGCTGAGTTACTCCAGCACTCTGTGAAACCTCGCCTATTCACATTCTCCGCATCATTTTTCACCCATAAACCTCTCTCTGCCTTTACATTTCACTCCTCTTTCAAATCTGCTCTACTTATCTACATGCATTTTTCTTCTTCACTTTTTAGTCATAGAATGATGCAGTGTGGAAACAAGCCCTTCAGCCCAACTTGCCCAAACCGACCGACATGTCCCATCTAAACTAGTCCCACTCACGCGCGTTTGGCCCATATCCATCTAAATCTGTCCTATCCATGTACGTGTCCAAATGTCTCTTAAACATTAGGATAGTCCCAGCCTTAACTACCTCCTCTGGCAGCTCGTTACATACACCCAGCACCCTTTGTGTGAAAAAGCTACCTCAGTTCCTGTTAATTTCTGAAATATTGGTCATAAATTTGGTGCAAAAATGCTCCAAAACAAGGCTCAGAATGCATCAGAGAGCATCTAAAACCCCTTAAGCAGGCCCTGGACCCCAGCATCGAGGGACTTCACGCTTCGTGCTCGTGATGTGCGCTGCGCACACATTATTTCACATTAAGTTTTTTTGTAATCCTGTCATGCCACCCCCCTTTTTGAAAAGCTTCGTACGGGCCTGCAGCCTTACTTCAGTCTACTAAGACTGGGCCCTCGACCACTGTCCACCCCTTCCTTGCTGCCCAACATCAGTCTGGCCACTTCTCCATCACCAACAATAGAAATTGCGGTGCTGGAGAAGCTATTCATGAGTCAGAAAAGCCAGAAATGTCCAGGACCGGACAATGTTTCCCCCTCTACCCTCAAGCTCTGTGCTGAACAACTGGCAGTGGTCTACATAGACATTTTCAACCCTGCAAACTTGCACTGTCCCTGCCTGCTTCAAAATATCCACTATTGTTCCTGTACCCAAAAAGCCAAGGATTACTGGTCTTGACGACTACAGGCCTGTCGCAATGACCTTTGTAATCATGAAGACTCTTGAAAGACATACGGGCCCACCTGAAAAATATCACAAACCCCCTGCAGGACCCCCTGCAGTTTGCATACCGGGCCAATAGATCTGTGGATGCCGCAGTCAACCTGGGCCTGCACTTCATCCTCCAGCACCTGGACCGCCAGGGGACCTTTGCCAGGATTTTGTTTGTGGAGTTTAGCTCTGCATTCAACACCATTGTGCCAGAGCTACTACACTCCAAACTCTCCCAGTTGACTGTGCCTGAACCCCTCTGTCAGTGGATCACCAACTTCCTGACAGACAGGAAGCAGCATGTGAGGCTGGGAAAGCACCTCAGACCCACTGACCCTCAGCACAGGAGCACTTTAAGGCTGTGTACACTTCCCTCTCCTTTCCTCTCTCTACCCCGATGACTGCACCTCCACAGACTCCTCTGTCAAGCTTCTCAAGTTTGCAGACGACACAACCCTGATTGGATTGATCCAGGATAGGGAGGAATCCGCCTACAGACAGGAAGTGACACAGCTGGTGTCCTGGTGCCTAGAACTCAATGCACTTGACAGTTGAATTGATTTCAGTCATTTAAGTTCCTTGGAACCATCATCTCCAGTGACCTTAAATGGGGGGGAACCATCGACTCCACATTTAAAAAGGCCCAACAGAGGATGTACTTTCTGCGGCAGCTGAGAAAACACAATCTGCAACAATGATGGTCCAATTCTACACGGCTATCATAGAGTCTGTCCTCACCTTCTCCATCATGGTCTGGTTTTGCTCAGCCACCAAGCATGACATCCAGAGGCTGCAGCACATCATTCGATCAGCCGAGAAGGTTGTTGGCTGCAACCTTCCCCCCATCGACGAACTGTACACTGCAGGTGCCAGGAAATGAGCGGGTAAGATCATCTCTGACCACTTTCACCCTGGCCACAAACTCTTTGAAGCATTTCCCTCTGGAAGGCGACTCCGGACTGCCAAAGCCGCCACAGCCAGACATTAAAACAACTTTTTTCCACGAGCAGTAGCTCTACTCAACAGCCAAAAGTCTGTCGCCTCCGCTTGCTCTGGTATTTTATTTAATTCTTCACATTTCAAATTATAATGTTTTTTTCATAATTGTTTACTGCATATCGTGCTGTTACTTGTGAGCAAAGCACCAAGGCAAATTCCTTGTATGTATACATACTTGATTAATAAAATGTATTCAATTTAATTCAATTCAATTCCAGCTGGATAACATCTTTCCTATAAAATGGTTCCCAGAACTAAACACAATACTCTAAATGCAGTCTCACCAATGTCTTATACAACTGCAACATTAGTTGATATTATAGCACTCTCTCCCCACAAATGAACCTTAGATTAACTTTATTTCTGTCGCTGGTAGTGCTCATCATAAAGAACCTAAGGATGTGGGGAATCAAGATCTTCAAAACTTATTTACTTAAAACATTGGACTGGGACTATAGTGTTGGAACTAAGAGATTTAGTTTAGAGATAGCACATGGAAACAGGCCCTTCGGCCCAGTGAGTCCATGCAGACTATCAGACACTCCTTCACCTTAGTTCTGTCATCCAACTTTCTGTGCTGTATCTTTAAACTGAAATTAAAATAACATTGGAATCTACCGTTGGAGACCTTTGTTCTATCCTGACCTCTGGTGCTATCGGTGTGGAGTTTGCATGTTCTCCTTGTGATTGCATGTGTTTCCTTGTGTGTTCAGAGATGCAGCATGGAAGTAGGCTCTTCGGCCCACCGAGTTATCATGGACCCTCAATCACCCGTTCACACTAAATGTATATTATCCCACTTTCTCATCCACTCCCATCACACTAGGGACAATTTACAGAGGGCCAACTAACCGACAAACTCACACATATTTGGGATGTGGTAGGAAACCAGAGGACCCGGAGGAAACCCACATAGCCACAGGGAGAATATTTTCACACACTACACACACAAAGCACCCGAGGTCAGGACCAAACCCATATTTCTAGCACTTTGAGGCAGCAGCAGCTCCAAAGCTCCACCCTTCCACATCCCAAAGACCTGTGGGTTTGTAGTTAATACAGAGTCATCGCTGGTCAGCATTGACCCGGTGGGCCGAAGGGCGTGTTTCCACGCTGTATCTCTAAATTCCAAAAGTAAAGTTCAAAGCTGGGCCGTTCGATCAACTGGAACAAGACAAGATCAGGACTGCAGCTGTCACGACTAGGGTGCAGTTAAATTTGAGATCTGCTATCTTAAAATGTGAGAAGAACTGCAAACCTATTCAAAAAGGCACTGACGTTTACATTTAGACATGAAATGCATTGAGTCAAGCTTCATTCTGTGTTGGAGTCATCAGCCCGTGGTGATGTTACAATGATGCGGATATTTGCTGATTCACTAACCCACCAGGGGAGATAAAACTTCAGAGCTAATCCTTTCAGCGGAAGTTATTTTTCACTTGTTCCTGATAGAGCTGCTGCCTCATAGTAGAGCTGCTGGTAGAGCTGCTGCCTCATAGTTCGATGCTGACCTTGGATAGTGATTGTATGGAGTTTAAACATTCTGCCTGTGCCCGCGTGGGTTTTCTCCGGGTGGTCTCCTTTCCTCCCCCACATCCTAAAGACGCGCAGGTTTGTAGGTTAATTGGCCCTCCGTAAATTGCTACTGGTGCACAGGGAGTGGATGCGAAAGTGCGATAACGTGGAACCAGTGTGAAAGAGTTGTGAATGCAGCCCAGTCCATCACACAAACCAACCTCCCTTCGATTAACTCCATCTACACTTCACACTGCCTTGGCAAGGCCATCAGCATAATCAAGGACAAGTCTCACCCCGGTCACTCACTCGTCCTTCTCCCATCAGGCAAGAGATACAGAGGTGTGAAAACGCACACTTCCTGATTTAGGGACAGTTCCTTTCCAGCTGTTATCAGGCAACTGAACCGTCCTCTCACCAACTAGAGAGCTGTCCTGACCTCCCATCTACCTCATGGGAGACCTTGGAACTATCTTTAATTGGACTCTCCTGGTCATCATCTTGCTCTAAACATTATACCCTTTACCCTGTATCAGTACACTGTGGATGGCTTGATTGTAATCACGTATAGTATTTTTGCTGACCGGATAGCACACAACAAAAAAGCTTTTCACTCTGCCTCGGTATACGTGACAATAATAATTAACTAAAATGAAGGAAACATTTCGATGTGCAACTAGCTTATCTATAGCTAAATGCAAATGCTGCAACATAGCTTATCTCCACCTCTCCTCTTTCTGCTTATCACAGTGGCCATCTGTTCCATTTCCCTCCTCTTCTCGAAACCAACCCCATCAGCCCAACCCACTTATACCGTACCAGTCCAAATTTGTGTTTTTCCTTCTTCTCTTGTCACGTGCATTAGGTTCTAATTCCATCTCTTCCAACAGTAACAAGGAGGAGTAATTGCTCTTCATGTAAAAGATGATTACCAATTCTTCAGCTCCCTTTCTCAGCCAGTACTACCACATGTAATAGACAATAGGTGCAGGAGTAGGCCATTCGGTCCTGCAAGCCAGCACCGCCATTCAATGTGATCATGGCTGACCATCCCCAATCAGTACCCCCCCGTTCCTGCCTTTTCCCCATATCCCCTGACTCCGCTATCTTTAAGGATTTCCTAATCCTCTGGCTTCCTGCTACTCTTTGCTATGTTACACACCTTTTCTTTTAGTTTTATTCCATCCCCAACTTCCCTTGTCAGCCACAGTTGCCTCTTACTCCCCTTACTTCCTCTTACTTCCTTTTTTGAATGAACTACCGATGTTCAAAATCTTTTGTTCTCCTTCCTATCACAAACATTCCTTTTGCCCACTTCACCCTTTCATCTTTACTAAACCTTATATTCCGCTTACGTAGCTTACGGTATGAAAATTGAGGATTCAGATGCAGGTTTACAAAAAAGGACACAAAGTGTTGGAGAATCTCATTGTGCCAGGCAGCATTGGAGAACATGGATAGGTAACATTTTGAGTCAGGACCATTCTACAGGCTGATGTGAAGTACTCCAGCACTTTGTGCCTTTTTTTGGTATGAACATTGAATTCTCCAATTTAAATAATAACCCCCAATTTGCCCCTCCTTTCCTCTGTCCCCTCTATGCACAACCATTTCTCCCACTGTCCCACTACTCTTCCCCCCCACACCCACCCCCCTCCATCTCTTTCCTTTCCTCCGTTATTACATTTCACCCATCTTCTCGCCCCATCAGACACCCTCTTGTCTCCTTTTCATCTCTAGCCGTTGTCACTTACCACCCATCTGCTCTTCAACCCCACCCCACCACCACCTGTATCCACCCATCACTCGCCAGCTTTGGCCCATTCCCAACTCTCTTTTCAAGCTTTCTTCCACCTCCTACAGTCGTTCTGAAGAAGGGTCTTGACCCAAAACTTTATTTGTCCATTCCCTCCACAGATGCTGCTTGACCCGCTGAGTTCCTCCAGCAGTTTGCGTTGTCCTCAAAATCCCTGCATCTGCAGTTCTTTGTGTCTTGCTTCTCACATTTTCTGTTCTGGTGAAAGTTTGTCAACCTGAAACATTAACAAATGTTGAGTCGATCCAGCATTTTCTATTTATATTTAAAATCTTCACTTTTGTTCCCTTTCTCGCTGCTCTCTGGTTTAGTTTTAGTTTAGAGATACAGCGTGGCAACAGGCCCTTCAGCCCACCAAGTCCATGCCGATCAGCGATTCCTGCACAACAGCACTGTCCTACACACTAGGGGCAATTTACAATGTTATCGATGCCAACTAGCCTACAAACCTGTACGTCTTTGGAGAGTGGGAGGAAACCGGAGCACCCAGAGAAAACCCACGTGGTCACAGGGTGAACATACAAACTCCGTACAGGCAGCACCCGTAGTCAGGATCAAACCCTGGTCTCTGGCGCTGTAAGGCAGCAACTCTACTACAGAGCCACTTTGCCACCGTCCCCAATCAATAACCGTGCCTGCCTTCTCCGCATGTCCCTTGATTCCACTAGCCCCTAGTGCGCTATCTAACTCTCTCTTAAATCCATCCAGTGATTTGGCCTCCACTGTGGCAGGGAATTCTACAAATTCACAACACCCTGGGTGAAAAAGTTTTTTCTCACCTCAGTCTTAAATGGTCTCCCCTTTATTCTAAGACTGTGGCCCCTGGTTCTGGATTCACTCAACATTGGGGACATTTGTTCTGCATCTAGCTTGTCCAGTCCTTTTATAATTTTATATGTCTCTATAAGATCCCCCTCATCCTTCTAAACTCCAGTGAATACAAACCTAGTCTTTTCAATCTTTCCTCATACGACAGTCCTGCCATCCCAGGGATCAATCTCGTGAACCTATGCTGCACTGCCTCAATCACAAGGATGTCCTTCCTCAAATTAGGCGACCAAAACTGTACACAATACTCCAGATGTGGTCTTACCAGAGCCCTATACAACTGCAGAAGGACCTCTCTACTCCTATACTAAAATCCTCTTGTTATGAAGGCCAACATTCCATTAGATTTCTTCACTGCCTGCTGTACCTGCACGCCAACTTTCAGTGACCGGTGTACAAGGACACCCAGGTCTCACTGTACCACCCCCTTACCTAACCTAACCCCATTGAGATAATAATCTGCCCCCTTGTTTATGCCACCAAAGTGGATAACCTCCCATTTATCTATATTATACTGCATCTGCCACGCATCTGCCCACTCACTCAACCTGACCAGGTCACCCTGCAACCTCCTAACATCCTCTTCACAGTTCACACTGCCACCCAGCTTTGTGTCATCCGCAAACTTGTTGCTCCTAATTCCCCCTTCCTATAAATTACAACATTGGCTGTAACTTCCTGGTTGAGATGACTAATTTTGTTAAATTATATTTTATGTTTCCCCCATAGGCTTTCAATAAAAAAAACCACAGTTCAACTTTTGAAGTGCTGTTTATTCCAGTACTAATGAGCTGTGTCATGCTTTGCAGTTTCATTGCTTCCAGCAAAATAAGTAACAAGAAACAAACATGGAAATATAAAGCTGAACAAATGTTTTCCAAAGTTAGCATCGAAATCAACAAAGCTTAATCACGTTATAGAGTGATACAGTGTGGAAACAGGCTCCTTCGGCCCAACTCAGCCACACCGGCCAACAATGTCCCAGCTACACTAATCCCACTTGCCTGCGCTTGGACCATATCCCTCCAAACCTGTCCTATCCATGTACCTGTCTAACTGTTTCTTAAATGATGGGATAGTGCCAGCCCCAACTACCTCCTCTGGCAGCTTGTTCCATTTACCCACCACCCTTCTTGTGAAAAAGTTACCCCTTGGGTTCCTATTTAATCTTTTCCCCTTCACCTTGAACCAATGTCCTCTGGTCCTCGATTCCCCTACTGTGGGCAAAAGATTCTGAGCATCTAGCCAATCTATTCCTCTCATGATTTAGCATACCTCTACAAGATCTCCCCTCATCCTCCTGCGCTCCATGGAATAGGGACCCAGCCTACTCAACCTCTCCCTATAGCTCACACACTCTAGTCCTGGCAACATCCTCATTAAACTTTTCTGAACGGTTTCAAGCTTGACAATATCTTTCCTATAACATGGTGCCCAGAATTGAACACAATATTCTAAATGCGGTCTCACCAACGTCTTATACAACTGCAACATGACCTCCCAACTTCTATACTCAATACTCTGACTGATGAAGGCCAAAGTGCAAAAAGCCTTTTCGACCACCTTTTCTACCTGCGACTCGATCTTCAAGGAACCATGCACCTGTACTCCTAGATCCCTCTGCTCTACAACACTACCCAGAGGCCTACCATTTACTGTGTAGGTCCTGCCCTTGTTCGACGTCCCAAAATGCAACACCTCTACAACCTTTCTGAATTAAATTCCATCAACCATTCATCCATCCACCTGGCCAATCGATCCAGATCCTGCTACAATCTTTCACAACCATCTTCATTATCAGCATAACCTCTCACTTTTGTATCATCATCAAACCTGTTAATCTTGCCCTGTATGTTCTCATCCAAATCATTGATGTAGATGACCAACAGTAACGGGCCCAGAACCGAACCCTGAGGCACAACAATAGTCACAGGCCTTCAATCCGAGAAACAACCTTCCACCATCATCCTCTGCTTCCTTCCATGGAGCTAATTTGCCATCCATTCAGCTATCTCTCCTTGGATCCCATGCGATCTGACCTTCTAGAGCAGCCTACCGTGCGGTACCGTGTCGAACACCTTACTAAAGTCCGTGTACACAACATCTACAGCTCTGCCCTCATTAACTTTTTTGGTCACGTCTTCAAAAAAATCAATCAGATTTGTGAGTTACAACCTCCCATGTACAAAATCATGCTGACTATCCCTAAACAGCCCTTGCCCATCCAAATGCTTGTATAACCTTTCCCTCAGAATACTCTCCGTTTTCTTACCAAGTACGGATGTTAACCTCACCGGCCTATAGTTGCCAGCATTTTCCCTGCAGCCCTTCTTGAAAAGAGGTACAACATTTGCCACCCTCCAGTCTTCCCGCACCACTCCTGTATTTAAAGACCACTCGTAAATTTCAACCAGGGCTCCCGCAATTTCCTCTCTAGTTTCCCGCAATGCCCTGGGATATATCTGATCAGGCCCCGGAGATCTGTCTACCTTCAATCACGACAGTACCTTCAGTACTGCCTCAACGGTAACCCTGACTGCTCTCAAGACACTTCCAGTGACTGCTCCAATTTCCTCCGTCCTACTGTCTTACTCCTCGGTAAATACAGAGGAGAAATACTCATTTAGGACCTTGCCCATCTCCTGTGGCTCCACACAGAGGTGACCGCTTTGATTCCTAAGAGGTCCCACAGAGAGTTACCTCTTTTCTCCAGTTACCCTTTTCCACCTCATGTATTTATAAATTATTTTGGGATTGTCCTTAATGCTACCCGCCAGAGCTATCTCCTGGCCCCTTTTTGCCCTTCCTTTTTTACTCAGCATCAGCATTAGTTCATCAGCATCTAATTCCATTTCACTATTTGCTATCTCAACCTTTCCACCCATTCAACTTCCACAATATCTACAATTAAAAAATATAGTTTTACTTTTAGAGATACAGTGCGGAAAAAGGCCCTTCGGCCCACCGAGTCCGCACCGGCAAGTGATCACCCCGTACACTGGCAATATCCTACACACTGGTTACAGAAGCCAATGAACCTACAAACCTGTAAATCTTTGGAATGCTAGAGGAATCCAGAGCACCCGGAGAAAACTCACATGGCACTGGGGGAACGTACAAACTCCATACAGACAGCACCCGAGGTCAGGGTCTAACCCGGTTCTATATCACTGTATGGCAGTAACTCAACCACTACACCACTGTGCAGGGAGACATGAATGACGGGTTCATGTTTGGCATGGATACTATGAGCCAAAGGGTCTGTTCCTGTGCTGTACTGTTCTAAAATGTAATAGAGAGGAACTGTAGATGCTGATTTATACCAAAGATAGATCCAAATTGCTGAAATAAGTCAGCGGGTCAGGCAGCATCTCTGGTGTAAATGGATAGGTGATGTTTCAGGTCGGCCTGAAGATGTGTCCTGATCTGAAACGTCACCTATCCGTTTTCTCCAGAGATGCTGCCTGGACTATTTTATGTTCTATGTTCTAATTATTAGTGGGTTACAGGCAGAGCACAAACGTCGAAGAGATACTCACACAAAGAACAGAAAAACTGGAGTCACAAGGTTTAGAGATACAGCATGGAAACAGGAGCCTCAACCCACAGAGGTGGCCCACCCATCCCGAGTGTGTGGAATAGAACGAGTGTACAGGTGATCGCTGGTCGGCATGGACTCGGTGGGCCAATAGACCTGTTTCCATGTCATATCTCTAACTAAAACTAAAAAAACAATTATGCCAACACATATTTGTTGCGTACTTGTTAGAATGACTGTACTCTCTTATCTCTCTATCATAAATAGTATGTGAACCTTTCAATCTGCATGAAATATTTCAGAAAGTAGATAGCAATGGTTTTGCTACCTCTTTAAAAACAACACTGAAATGTAGGTCATGGAGTCATAGAGTCATAGAGTCACCCAGCATGGAAAAAGGCTATTCAGCACAGCTTGTTTATGGCAACCAAGATCTCCCATCTAACCTAGTTCCAGTTGCCTGCATTTGGCCCATATTCCTCTAAACCTTTCCTATCCATGTACACATGCAAGTGCCTTTTAAATGTTGTTATAGTACCTGCCTCAAATGTCTCATCTGACAACTTGTAATAAAAAGGAACTGCAGATGCTGGTTTTTACCAAAGATTGGCACACAATGTGGAGTAACTCAGCGGTAGGGGCAGTGTCTTTGGAGAAAAAGAATAGGTAACGTTTCAGGTTGGGATCCTTCTTCAGACTTCTTCAGTCTGAAAAATGGTCCTCACCCCAAATGTCACCTACCCTTGTCCTTCAGAAATGTTGCCTGAACCGCTGAGTTCCTGCAGCATTTTGTGTCTATCGTCCGACAACTTGTTCCATATATCCATCACCCTCTGAGTGAAAAAATTGCCCTAAGGATCTTTGGATTTCTTAGCTTTTGCAGTCACCAACTCCTCTCGAACTAATAACAATTTTACCAATCACAGTTTCTACACTTCCTTATTCTTGTTAGAACATTGGTTTTCTAATATGGTGGCGGGAAGTCATGGAATGTAAGTATGTTTCAAACCTGTTTTAACTCAGAAACATTTTCGAGAGTCCATATGAACTCTCCATATGAAACAACCATGCAGTGCAAAACAACGCTGGTCTGAATAACTGTTTAATGACCCGATCGTAAAACTAAATGAAAACAATGAAAGTACCCACCACCACATCCAATGGTGCAGATGAGCTTTCTGCACCATCGGAGAGCTGAGCTGCAGAAAGTAAGAATCTCATTATAGATGTTCTCCAGAGTTGCAGCCTGCCCTGCTGACTTACTCCAGCACTTTGTGTCCTTTTTAGTAAACTAGAATCTGCAGTTCCTTGTGTCCACTCTAAGAATTTCATCGTTCTGTTGTTGGTACATGTGATAATTAGACACACGCTTGACTTTCTGACCAGCTGTGTTTCAACAATGACATTAGCATTGATTGCAGCGCATTTGAGCATGATAACTTTTAGACCGTTACATCCTGAGTTAATGCCATTTTCTCATGTTCATAATAATTCATTTATTCAGGAACAAATTCATAGAGACCGCAGATGTTGAAAACTTGAAATAAATAAGCAGAAACTGCTCGAAACACTGAGTGGGTAAGGCAGCATTCATGGAAAGAGGAACACAATACTTGTTTCAGGCCAAGGGCACTTCCAGTTCTAACTTTTGAGAGCTTCCAACATTTTCTGTTTTTATTCATCTGTGTGGAATTTAAATTGTAGTTATAAATAAATCAATCGGGTGACAGGGTGGCGCAGCAGCAGAGTTGCCTCTTTACAGTGTCAGAGACCTTGGTTCGAACCTGAATACAGGTGCTATCTGGACGGAATTTGTACTTTCGCCCCATGACCACGTGGGTTTTCTTCGGGGTGCTCCGGATTCCTTCCACACTCAAAAGGCGTACAGAAATGTAATTTAATCTGCTTCGGTACAAATATTAAATTGTCTCTAGTGTGTGGCATAGCACTAGTCGACGTGAACTCGGTGGGACGAAGGGCCAAATCTCTGAAAACTCTCTAAAATCTAAAGTAGGCCTTGACATCTTGTGCAGCACAGTCATGGTGGGCCGAAGGGCCTATAACTGTGCTGTACTGTTCGAACTCTGTAGAATTCATGATATACCTTCGGTCCTGGAATGGAACACTGAGATCTTTTCCAATTACCTCCCTTGAGTAAGTTTTGTTTTGTTTAGGTTAGAGATACAGTGTGGAAACAGGCCCTTTGGCCCACGCACCAAGTCCACACCGACCAGCGATCCCCGCACACTAACACTATTCTACACACAGTAGGGAAAATGTACACTTATACCAAGCCAATTAACCTACAAACCTGTATGTCTTTGGAGTGTGGGAGGAAACCGAAGATCTCGGTGAAAATCCACACGGTCAGGGGGAGTACATACAAACTCCGTACAGACCGCACTTGTAGTCTGGATCAAACCCGGGTCTCCGGCGATGCAAGCGCTGTAAGGCAGCAACTCTACCACTGCACCACCGTACCGCCATTTTTTTTCTCAGCGGTCAAGGGGTCTTGAACTCTGTGCCTCTGAATCAGAATCATGAGTGGTATTTGCTGTTATAGAACTCTGCCCATTTAACATTGTCCCTCTGGGTTAGCCTGACAACCGCAAGTTGAGCTAACACCCCCATTCATCATGAGAACATGTGGAAAATATTCTTGAAGTACCAGTCCCATCCATTTTCCTTACACATCCATTCTCTCCTGAAATATATAACTTTATGTGAAGCATAGATAGGGTAAGCATTCAGAACCTCCCGGGTGGAAATGTCCAACACTAGAGGGCATAGCCATGAGGTGAGAGGCGGAAATGTGAATGGAGATGTGTGGAGCAAGTTTTTTCACAGAGTGGTGGAGGCCTGGAAAACGCTGCCAGGGATTGTGGTGTCTAGTTTAGTTTAGTTTAGTTTAGTTTAGAGATACAGGGTAGGAGCAGGACCTTTGGCCCATCAAGTCTGTGCCAACCAGCGATCCCCATTCACTAACACCATCCTACACACTTGGGACAATTTACAATTTTTACTGAACCCAATTAATCTCCAAACATGTATGTATATGTGGGAGGAAACCCGGGCACCTGGCGAAAACCCACATGGTCACAGGAAGAACATTCAAACTCTGTACAGACAGCACTCGTAGTCATGATGGAACCCGGGTCTCTGGCTCTATAAGGCAGCAACTCTACCACTGCGCCACTGTGCTGCCCTATATATTTTTTTAATGATCCTTCCATAGGTTCACCTACAGCAACCTTGTTATGACGTTTACCTCCTACAATTGCAGTTCCTGTAGTCAGGATCGAACCCGGGCCTCTGGCACTGTAAGACACTGGTGGAGTTAGATACGATAATGACATTTAAGAGGCTTTTAGATAGGCACATGAAAGTGCAAGGACTAGTGGTATATTGATCATGTACAGGCAGATGAGATCAGTTTAACTTGGCATCACATTTGGCACGAACATTGTGGGCCGAAGGGCCAGTTCCTGTGCTGTATGGTTCTATATTCTATGGCCTAACAGGGAGAATGTCAACATGCATTAAATGTTCAACCTCTTAGAATAGAATAGTTTCTTTATTGTCATTGTAACATGAACCATGTACAACGAAATTGTAAAATGTCAGCCAGTCAGTGCACCATTCAAACATTTCTAAAAGCTAATGGTACATACAAGGTAAAATATTTAAAAAAAGATAAACAACTAAAATAAATATCATGAAAATAGCACGCATAAACACCCAGCCCTACATCCTTCTGTCGATTTCACAGTCTCTTAGTATGTATCGCCCCTGCGTTCCTTGGCGGCTACATTTAGTGCCTTTATAGCAGTGGGGTAAAAACTGTTTTTAAGTCTGTTTGTCCTTGTCCTTGTAGATCTGTACCGTCTGCCTGACGGTAACAGTTCAAACAGGGAGTGTCCGGGGTGGGAAATGTCCTTTATAATACTCTGGGATTTTTTAATGCAGCGGGAACTGTGTAAGTCCTCCAAGGTAAGGAGAGGGCAGCCGACAATCCTCTGGGCGTTGTCAATGGCCCTCTGGAGCGCTTTCCTCTGAGCCGCTGTGCAGCTGGTGTACCATACGCATACACAGTATGTTAGGATGCTCTCAATGGAGCACCGATAAAAGGACAGCAGCAGTCTCTGAGTGATGTTATTCTTCCTGAGCACCCTCAGGAAGTGCAGTCTCTGCTGGACCTTTTTCAGCAGCGCAGAGGTGTTCACGCTCCACGTCAGGTCCTCCTCAATATGGATTCCCAGGAAGCGGAAATCCGCCACCCTCTCCACACAGTCCCCTCTGATAATTAATGGTACCATGTCCGTTTTATTCTTTCTGAAGTCTATTATTATTTCCTTTGTCTTTAAGGTGTTGAGGAGCAGGTTATTTTCTCCACACCACACTGTCAGCTGCTCCGCTTCATCCCGGTAGGCGTACTCGTCCCCCCCGGAGATGAGTCCCACCACCGTAGTGTCATCCGCAAATTTGACAATGGTGTTGCTGTGGTGGGCGGGGGTGCAGTCATGTGTGTAGATGGTGTAGAGCAGGGGGCTCAGCACGCAGCCCTGTGGAGAGCCGGTACTGAGGCTGAGGGCTGTGGATGTGTGATGGCCCACTCTGACTCTCTGGCTGCGACCCGACAGGAAGCTATTTATCCACATGCTTCAGGTTCCATTTGAGTAAGCAACACATGTCATTCTTTTATTAGCGATGTTCGAAGAATTTAAGATACAATGGAGACATCCAGATCAGGCAATGGTCTATCAGGAAACATCAGTGTGGTTGCTTTTACCAAGTACTGTATCTCACCATCAATGTGACCTGAAAGAGACATTGATTATTCAGCTCAATTATAAAGAGCAAAACACAAAGTGCTGGAGGAACTCAGCATCAATGCAAAATATATATTGACAAGTCAAACGTTGATCAAAAATGATGTTGAAAGTTAATACTACATTTGAAGTCAATGCTGTCATTCAAAGCTTACAACCCAATGGTATGAACACTGAATTTTAGGTAACCACATAATGCCTCCCTCTCGCTTCCCCCCTCCACCTACATTCCTTTCTCCAGCTTCGTAATTCACAACTCTTCAATCCTTGTGTCTCACACCTTATGTCTTTTCATCTCTGGCCTTTGTTCAACCATCTGGCTATCAAAAAACCCTGCTGCCACGCTTTTCCTGCCACTACTCTCTTACCCCCCCCCCCCCCCCCCCAAACAAAAAATCAGACTGAAGAAGGGTCCCAACCTGAAACATCACCTATCCATAAGATAGACATACAATGCTGGAGTAACTCAGCATCAGGCAGCATCTTTGGAGAAAAGGAATAGGTGGCGTTTCGGGTGGAGACGTCAGTGTAAACCAGCATCTGCAGTTCCTTCCTACACATCACCTATCCATGTTCTCTAGAGATGCTGCCTGATCTGATGAGTTAATCCAGCACTTTGTGTCTTATTTTGTAAACCAGCATGTGCAGTTCCTTGCATCTAGTCTTTCCAAGGAAAGCCTCCAATTCCACTGGTGACCAGTCTGAAGAAGGGTTCCGACCCAAAACGCTGACTGCCAACTTCTCTCCTCAGATGCTGCTTGACCAGCTGAGTTCCTCCAGAACTATATGTTTTGCTCAAAGCTCCATCATTGTTGTATATTGTATTGTATATCTTTATTGTTATTTTCCTGAGTACTCGCATACCCAGAGGAAACAAAAAAACGTTACTCAAACCAGTGTCCATTCAGTGTGCAGTAAAAAATAAATAAATAGAAATAAAAATACATATATCATGAACAAGTTTAACACTACTCTCAACTAAACATCAACAGGCGTTCCGATCGGCAGCGGCACGACAGTAAGCTTTGAATGACAGCATTGACTTCAAATGTAGTATTAACTTTCAACATCATTTTTGATCAACGTTTGACTTGTCAATATATATTTTGCATTGATGCTGAGTTCCTCCAGCACTTTGTGTTTTGCTCTTTATAATTGAGCTGAATAATCAATGTCTCTTTCAGGTCACATTGATGGTGAGATACAGTACTTGGTAAAAGCAACCACACTGATGTTTCCTGATAGACCATTGCCTGATCTGGATGTCTCCATTGTATCTTAAATTCTTCGAAAATCGCTAATAAAAGAATGACATGTGTTGCTTACTCAAATGGAACCTGAAGCATGTGGATAAATAGCTTCCTGTCGGGTCGCAGCCAGAGAGTCAGAGTGGGCCATCACACATCCACGGCCCTCAGCCTCAGTACCGGCTCTCCACAGGGCTGCGTGCTGAGCCCCCTGCTCTACACCATCTACACACATGACTGCACCCCCGCCCACCACAGCAACACCATTGTCAAATTTGCGGATGACACTACGGTGGTGGGACTCATCTCCGGGGAGGACGAGTACGCCTACCGGGATGAAGCAGAGCAGCTGACAGTGTGGTGTGGAGAAAATAACCTGCTCCTCAACACCTTAAAGACAAAGGAAATAATAATAGACTTCAGAAAGAATAAAACGGACATGGTACCATTAATTATCAGAGGGGACTGTGTGGAGAGGGTGGCGGATTTCCGCTTCCTGGGAATCCATATTGAGGAGGACCTGACGTGGAGCGTGAACACCTCTGCACTGCTGAAAAAGGTCCAGCAGAGACTGCACTTCCTGAGGGTGCTCAGGAAGAATAACATCACTCAGAGACTGCTGCTGTCCTTTTATCGGTGCTCCATCTGCAGTTCCTTGTACCTCCACTGAGTGCTTGACTCAATTCAGTACATTGTGAGTTAAAACATTTTGTGCAGCGTACTGTATTTTCAAACCACAGGTTCCACAAATAGCATGTGTGAAGATTTGACCCTGAATTTCCTTTTACTATTCAAAAATAATGGTATTGGTCTTTTTTAGTGGATTGGGCAACCCAAGAATGTTTGTATTTTTCTGCACTTGGAAAGTTAAGTTATTAAGCACGAGCTTCCATGATCCTTCAGACAGTGTTCCCATGTCTACATTTTAGAACATAGAACTATACAGCTCAAGAAGAGAAGCTTTAGCTCGCAATGTCCATGCCAAATATGATGGCAAGATAAACTAATCTCCTCTGTCTGCACATAATCCATAACACTCCATTCCCTGCATATCCATGGGCCTATCCAAAAGCCTCTTAAAAGCCACAATTTATCTGCCTCTACCACCACCCTTGGCACCCATCACTCTTTGAAAAAAGACATTCCCTGCGTAAATCCATTAAACTTTGCCTCTCTCACCTTAAAGCTATGGTCTCTGGTCTTTGATGTTTCCACCTTGCAAAAAAATTCTGGCTGTCTACTCTATCTAGCCTCTTATACTTCTACCGGGACTCCCCTCATCCTCTGATGTTTCAGTGAAAACAATCCAAGTTTGTCCAACCTATTCTTGTAACTAATGCCCTCTAATCCAGGCAACTATCTAGTGAACCTCTTCTTCACCCTATCCAAAGCCTCCATATCCTTCCTGCAAAGGGGACAACAAGAAGGTAAGTAATACACCAATACGGTCTTACCAAAGTCAGGCAATGCTGCAACATTGCTTCCTGTCTCTAAATATAAGAGTATACAGATATATACTTTGGCGGCACAGTTGCTGCCTTACAGCGCCTGAGACTCAGGTTCGATCCTGACTACGGCTGCTGCCTATGCGGAGTTTGAACATTCTTCCCCTGACTTGCATGGTTTTTCTCCAGGTGCTCCAGTTTCTTCCCGCACTCCAAAGACATAAAAGTCTGTTGGTTAATTGGCTTCAGTAAAATTGTACAAATTGTCCCTAGTGGGTGGGATAGTGTTAGTGTACGGGGATCGTTGGTCGGTGTGGACTCGGTGGGCCAAAGGGCCTGTTTTGCGCTGTATCTCTAAAGTCTAAAGTAAAGTTTTCTACTATAATACTTTTACAGGAATATTTTACCTACTCACAATGTTCACCTTGGCTGAAATTGGCTGGGACAGTTTATGAAATACTACTGAACTCTTGGATCCTCTGTCAGATCAAACAGCAGTGCTATGACAGGTGTACTGTTCGATTCACCTCTACCCCAATGCGGACATTGGACTTTTTGTCTATAGCACTGATGTGCTACAGTGCTGAGAACTATATCTTCCCCTCTGATGTATCTATTTTATTTGAGTTTGACTTGATTGTATTTATGTATGGCTGTCTGATCTGTTTGGTGAGCCAAGCACAACAAAGCTTTTCACTGTACCTCAGTACACTTGGCAATAATAAACCTGAACCTACTGTAAATCTAACCTTGCACACGCACAACTTCACATGCCAATCGCCATCACTCTGAAAAAAAGACACAAATTGCTAGAGTAACTCTATGGGTCAGGCAGCATCTCTGGAGAGAATAGAAGGGTCCCAACCAGAAACGCCACCTATCCATATTCACTATAGATACTGCCTGACGCACTGTGTTACTCCAGCACTTAGTGTCCTTTTTTTGTGAGCCAGAACCTGCAGTTCCTTGTTTCTACAATCAATTTAAAGAAGGGTCCTAACCAGAAACATTGCATGCCCATTTCCCTCCATAGATATTGCCTGACCCGTTGCGTTACTCTAGCTCTTTGTGTTTTACTCACTTGCCGACTGATATTTCCAAGGAAACCTACATATAAGAGAAGGAATAGGTGAAGTTTTGGGTCGAGACCCTTCTTCAGACCTAAATCTGAATCAGGGTCTCGACCCGAAACGCCACCCATTCCTTCTCACCAGAGATGCTGCCTGTCTCACTGAGTTACTCCAGCATTTTGTGTCTATCTTCAGTGTAAACCGGCATCTGCAGTTTCTTCCTACATAACCTTCTTTTAAATCCTACAAACCTTTCAACTTCTGCCTCAAAGGGTCGTGGTGGCACATTTCTTCAGGGCCTTGCAAAAATCCAGGATGAACAATTAACCACATTATTTACAGGATTGTGGAGTGAATGATCAACCAACAGTGTGGATAAGAAGGTCTTCTTTGACTGACTTCAACCAATAAGTTTCCATGATTCCATGTCATCTATGCTTTAACATTTTTCCAAGCATGAATTTAAAGCTGATATCAACCAACAGTGCGGATAAGAAGGTCTATTTATGCATGTCCCACCTTCAAACTGCAGCTGAATTTGTCAGTGTAAGTATCATGTATTGCCACTGCTATATAACATGTTTAGCACCAACTAGGGTTAAATTTCTAGGCTTAATGATTTCCTCATTTTACAATAACTATTTTTGCAATGTCAGCCCTTCCCGCACATCTAACATAGTCATAGTTTACCACAATGCCGCCTCAATTAAAAGGTGTGACTGGACAAACGGATTGTTTTCTCTGGAGCATCGGAGGCTGAGGGATGACCTGATAGAAGTCCTTAAAATCACGAGGGGCATAGAAAGGATAGACAATCAGAACCTTTCACCCCAGAGTAGAAATGTCAAAGACTAGATGGTATAGCTTAAAGGTGAAAGGGGAAATGTTTAAAGGAGATGAACGGCATGGTGGCACAGCAGTAGAATTGCTGCCTTACACGATTGCAATGCCGGAGACCCGGGTTCGATCTCGACTAGGATGCTGTCTGTACAGAGTTTGTACGTTCTCCCTGTGACCACTTGTGTTTTCTCCAAGATCTTCGGTTTCCTCCCACACACCAAAGATGTACAGGTTTGTAGGTTAATTGGCTTGGAATAGTTGTAAATTGGCCCTAGTGTGTGTAGGACGGTGTTAATGCGGGGATCACTGGTCGGCGCGGACTCGGTGGGTCAAAGGGCTTGTTTCTGCGCTGTATCTCTAAACTAAACTCAACTAAAAGTAAAAATGAGCGGGACAAGTTTTTTTTACACCATTTTTAGTTTAGTTTAGTTTATTGTCATATATACTGAGGTACAGGGAAAAGCTCTTTTTTTTTCATGCTACTGTTAATATTGGACAAATTAAAGACACCATAAAATGGAGGATCTCTGCACTTGTCAGAATTGCTTAACCCTTGTCAGCTGAACTTTACTGGCTTTGAATGGCGCCAGCCAGTCTAGGCTCAAAATGGTATGCAGGATGGTGAAGGGTCCAGGTGTTCTCCTTGTTTCTCCTAAATTGATAAAATGTATAGCAGTTTTGCAAACAAACCCTAACTGCATCATTTTGATTGGATCGCTGCAAAAGCATTGTTAATAGTGTAAATAATGTTGCAAGACAGTCATCCTGTTAATCGATGATTGGTCGAACTGTTGAGCCTTGGAGAAACTGTTTGAATCTCAGGGCACATGTTTCAATGTTTATTCTTGTTTGCTTCCTTCTATAACTTTCTTTCAAATCCATTGTATTCGTCACTGGATTATTGGGTTAGGGAAATTTCTATCATATACTGTGTTAATCGATATCTGTTATTGGACTGTAAAGAGACCACCCCCATGTGGTTCGGCCCCTCAAGGTTCGGGGACATATAAAAGGCCATTCCCACAAGGTCCTGTGTTGATCTTCTGGGAGAACGCTTGGGACTGCGTGACCTTCTGGAGTGTCCCTGCTTGAACGAGGCTAGGAGGGCTTGGCCAGGCAGATACGAGGATCGAACCTGCGGTTGTCAGGCATAGTAGTGGGAATTGTAATTGTGTTTTGTCAAAATAAAGTTTAGATGCGCAAGTGTTTGACTCAGTATTTTATTGACTGGAACTAGACTGGGGGGAAACTTAGGATGAGCTATTTACATTACCAGTCAGCGAAAAGACTATTATACATGATTACAATCAACCTGCCACAGTGTACAATAATGGAATGATGTTTAATGCAAGATAAGTCTAGTAACATCCAATTAAAGATAGTCCAAGGGGCTCCAATGAGGTAGGTGGTAGGTCAGTAGCTCTCTAGTTGGTGAGAGGTGCCTGGAACATGTTGTTAGGGTGATGGTGGTGTAGATATGGTGGGGACATTTAATAAACTTTCAGATAGGCACATGGATATGTAGGGAAGGTAAGGATATGGATCATGTGCAGGCAGAGGAGATTTGTTTAACTTGGCATCATGTTGAGTATGGACATTGTGGGCAGAAGGGCCTGTTCCTGTGCTGTACTGTTCTATGTTATATGCATGTTCTATGATGAAGGGGGTGTGAGGACATCAAAGAAATCATACAATTACAGGCTCCTGACTCGAAACGTCATCTATCCATGTTCTCCACTCCAGAGATGCTGCCTAACCCGCTGGGTTACTCCAGCACTTTGTGCCCTTTTGTATATGGCATTGTTGGAATAATGAGAGATATAACACGGACAGGTCAGGGTTTGACTGACATGGAGAAAGGTCACAGAGTTATATAATGTAGAAACAAGCAATTCAACCCAATTTGCCCATGCTGACCAAAGTGTCTCATCTACACTAGTCCCACCTGCCTATGTCTGGCCCACATCCCTCTAAACCTTTCCTATCCACATACCTGTCCAAATGTTTCTTAACAATTGCGATATTACCTTCCTCAACCACCTCCTCTGGCAGCTTGTTCCACAAACCCACCACCCTTTGTGTAAAAAAGTTACATCTCAGGTTCCTATGGAATCTTTCCACCCCCCTCACCTTAAATTTATGTCCTCTGGCTCTTGATTCCCCTACTCTGGGCAAGAGATTCTGTGCGATCTATTCCCCTCATGATTTTGTACACTGACTTTGGTAAACCAGCATCTGGAGTTCCTTGTTTCTACATACAACCATGCAGCCTGGTTAAGAGCAATAGACATCTCCTCCTCATAACTCATATAGACCGCACCAGCTTCTCTGGCAGCTGTTCATTCAGTGGCTCAATTTCAATCACCAACATGAAACAATTTCCTTTCTGTTCAAGACCCCATTCTCTAGTTCAAATGCTGCTTTTTGCTACACTTGTGAACTTTTTCCAGATTTATTTACTTTGATTAATGTAATTTGCTCAGCTACATTTTTGAGATCAACCACATGGACAGGTACATGGATAGGAAAGGTTTAGAGGGATATGGGCCAAATGCAGACAGGTGGGACTAGTGTAGATGGGGCATCTGGGATGAGTTGGTCCAAAGGGCCTGTTTCTGTGCTGTATGGCTCTATAACTCTACATACTTCAATGGCTTAGAAGTCTAGCTGCTGGCCTTGTAATCCAAACGGTTTGCTCTTAGGATAACAAACACAGAGACATTTGAGTTGAAGATGGAGCTTTTTAATCAACACTTTAATCATTGCATTACAAATAGAGCAAATAATCACATCACATCTATACACACAGCACATCAATAGAGAAGTACATGGGGTGGGGGTACAAAGAGCTAGGAAATACAGGCGTATGACTGGTTTGGGGATCAGGCTTCTTAGCTTTGGACATAAGCATGTATTAATTTTCAATCCTGGCTCAGGCATTTTGCTGAAGCTAGACACAAAAAGCTGCAGTAACTCAGTGCAACAGGCAGCATCTCTGGAGAGAAGGAATGGGTGACGTTTCGGGTTGAGACCCTTCTTCAGTCTGGGGAAAGGGAAACGAGAGCTATAGACGATGATGTGGAGAGAACAAATGAATGAAAGATATGCAAAAAAGTAACTTAATGATAAAGGAAACAGGGCATTGTTAGCTGTTTGTAGGGTAAAAATGAGAAGCTGGTGTGACTTAGGTGGGGGAGGGATAGAGAGAGAGGTTACTTGAAGTTAGAGAAATCAATTATCATACCGCTGGACTGTAAGCTACCCAATATGAGATGCCGTTTCTCCAATTTGCTTTTAGACTCACTCTGACAATGGAGGAGACCGAGGACAGAAATGTCAGCGTGGGAATGGGAAGGAGAATTAAAGTGTTCAGCAACTGGGAGATCAGGTAAGTCCAGGTGGACTGTAGCCAGACCTGTTCAAAATCTTGACACCTTCAATTATAGAAGTTACAGGTCAAGAAGGATATGTTGGCTTTGTTCTACCGGATAGTGAAAAGCCTGGATAGAGTGGATGTGGCGAGGATGTTTCCACGGAAGAGTCTAGGACCAGAGGACACAGCCTCAGAATAAAATGGAATTCATTGCCACAGATGACTGTGGAGGTTGTCAATGGATATTTTTAAGATTCTTGATTAGTAAGGGTGTCAGGAGTTATGGGGAGAAGGCAGGAGAATGGGCTTGAGAGGGAAAGGCAAATCAGCCATGATTGAACGGCAGAGCAGACTTGATGGGCCGAATGGCCTAATTCTGTTCCCAGAACATATGAACTTATAAACTTATGAACGTTGGAGTGGACACTGCAGACATTAAGCCAGGAATGATTGTAAGGCTGAAAGATTGTATGACACAGGTTCTCATTTTCTTGGGGATAGAAAGTTATGAAATTGTCTGTAGTTTAAGATAATCACAAATGCAACTAGGGTAAAACACAAAGCGCTGGAGTAACTCAGAGGGTCAGACAGCATCTGGAAGGAATGGATAGGCAACGATTTGGGTCGGGATCCATCTTTAGTTGCTGCAAGTTGGCTAGATGGAGAGGTTGTAACAAGGAACAAGGAACAAGGATGATGGTTTACCAAAGAAAGACACAAAATGCTAGAGTAACTCAGCGGGTCAGGCAGCATCTCTGGAGAATGTGGACAGGTGATGTTTCAGGTCGTGACCCTTCTTCAGTCCATTCAGATCCTGAACTGAAACATCACTAATCCATGCTCTCAAAATCTGCCTGATCCACTGAGTTACTCCAGCAAGTTGTGTCTTTCTCTTGATGGAAAGCAGCTATTTTGTCTGGGGGGGATAAGGAGATGGGACCATTTAAAGTTTTTGTCAGGATATCAAGAGAAAACACTTCTTGAGGCTGAGGAAATTCTCTTCCAGTTAACGAGGTATCAATGAAAACTTCGAAACCTGGAGTAAAATGGAAAATATTGAAAATACTCAGGAGGTCAGGCAGCATCCATGTAGAAAATATGTGAATTAATGGTTCTGGTAAATGACCTTTGATCGAGGTACCAATCTGAAATGATGACTCTGCTGCCCTCTTTCCACAGATGCTGCCTGACTTGCTGAGCATTTCCAACATTCTGTTTTACCTCAGACTTCCAGTATCTGCCGAATTTTACTTTTTACAATATCAAGACTGAGTTTGACAAATGTTTGTTGGGCAAATAAAGAATTAAGGGACAATCAACCAAGGCGGGTAACTGAGTTGACAAAGATGAGGAGTTGAGGGCTATGGGGAACTGGCATAGAGGAGGAATCAAGGCCAACATCGAGTGGCACAGTGGCTCAGCAGGTAGAGCTGCTGTCCCACAGCACCAGAGACCCAGGTTTGATCCTGACCTGGGTTGCTGTCTGTGCGGAGCTTGCACACTCTCCCTGTGACCGCGTGGGTTTGGTGCGAACTAGTGCGAGTGGTCTCGGTGGGCTGAAGAGCCTATTTCCACACTGTATCTCTAAACTAATCAACCATGATCACATTGAATGGCAACAGGCTTGAGGTGCCTTGAGCTAACTATTGCTTCATGTTCATATGCTCCCATTGAATGAAGGAACAGGCTTGAGGGGCAGAATGGCCTCTGCCCATTCATAAGATTTTGGAGAAGCCAAAAACCCCGGTGTGAATGTCTAAGCCATGTGCGGTCAAACTCCCCCACTGTTCTGTACCCTGTAAATTTCCTTTAAAGCTGTCACTTCAAGTGATTATAATCCCTGACCAAAAGCACTACAGTACGACTAGAGGTTAAATACAAAGATAATCATGGAGGTGGATCATTAGGAAATAAAATCACTTGCTGATTGCTTACCCTCAGAATAAAAGGACGTGCCTTCAGAAAGGAGAGGAGGAATTTCTTTAGTCAGAAGATGGTGAACCAGTGGAATTCGTTGCCTCAGATGGCCGTGGAGCCCAGGTCATTGGGTATTTTTAATTGACAGGTTCTTGATTAGTACGAGTGTCATGGGTTATGGGGAGAAGACAGGAAAATGAGGTTGAGAGGGAAAGATAGACTGACCATGATTGAATGACAGAGTAGACTTGTTGGGCCGAATGGCCTAAATCTGCTCCTATGAACGTATGAACACATGAACTATAATCCACAGGTGTGGTACGTAGTGGAAGGCCGGTGAGAAATATTTTGTGAACCAATTTACAAATTCTCCTGCAACCAGTCTATATAACGGCCCATGAGCTTCTGACCGATGGCAAAGTTGGTTGGCCAGGTGATGAACATGAGCACGCCGTGGAAGCAATCCTCAAAGTGCTCAAGGGTGACGTGGACCCCGGCTCCCCGCAGTCTCGTGGCGTACATGACCCCATCGTCCCTCAGCACGTCGAACTCGCACGTCATGATGAAGGCCCGAGGCAGGGCCCTCAGCTTCTCGTCTGGAGCCAGCAGCGGGGCCGCCCTTGGGTCGAAGATCCCGGGAACGATGGTGGAAGAGGTGCCCTCGTTCCCCTGGCCGGGCGGGGAATACTTATACTGCTTCCTGAATTTCTCGGGCAGAAGAATGCTCCAGTTTACCAGGCTGTTCAAATCTCTGTCTTCACGGCCGGTGTGGGTATTGTCCTTCATGTCCTTCAGGAGCAACTTGTCCCGGCTAAAATACTCACTCCAAAACCTGACCATGAGGGTCTTGGGCAGGATGGGCATGTTTCCGTTTTGCTGGTAGGAGGGAGTGTTGAAGTCAATTGTCTGCAATGCAGGGTACACCAACACTTGGATCTTGATTGCAACTTCAACTTTAGGGTCTTCCTGGATCTGCAAAACATCCCCTTTGTTATTTAGTGCACAACATACAGTAACTAAAGATGTGAGCTGTACATTTTCATACCTCTAGTTACCCTCTCCCCTGACTCGCAGTCTGAAGAAGAGTCTCGACCCAAAACATCACCTATTCCTTTCCTCCAGAGATGCTGCCTGACCCGCTGAGTTACTCCAGAATTCTCTGTCTATCTTCGGTGTAAACTAGCATCTGCAGTTCCTTCCTACACTAAAGATGTGTTTAGTTGATTTTAGAGATACAGCGTGGAAACAGGTCCTTCGACCTAGTGAGTACCTGCCAACCAACGATCACTTGTACATTAGTTCTATCCTACACACGAGGGACAATTTACAGAAACCAATGAACCTTCAAACCCACATGTTTAGTTTAGTTTAGTTTAGTTTACTTTTAATTTAGTTTAGTTTAGTTTAGATAGACACAAAATGCTGAAGTAACTCAGCGGGTCAGGCACCATCTCTGGAGAAAAGGAATAGGTTGACGTTTCGGGTCGAGATCCTTTTTCAGACTTTAGTTTAGTTTAGTTTTGTTCAGAGATGCAGCATGGGTACAGGCCCTTCGGCCCACCGAGTCCATGCTCACCTGCAATTACCCATACTACTAGTTCTATCCTACACACTAGGAACATTTTACAGGTCAGTTAACCTACAAATCTGTGGGGTTTTCGAGTGTGGGAGGAAACTGGAGCACCCGGAGAAAAACCCACAGGGTCACAGAGGGAACGTATGAACTCCGTACAGATAGTATATGTAGTCATGATTGAACCTGGGTCTCTGGTGCTGTAAGGAAGCAGTTCTACCGCTGCGCCACTACACTGCTTATAACTTTGATGGTCTTCCATAACTACCTGTTGAGACACCGCTGCTGCGAGGTTGCCTCCGGCGCTGTCCCCAGCTACAGCAACCCTGCCGGAATCCACCATGTATTGGGCCAAGATCTCCCGCTGGAGAAAGTACTTCACCACGGCATAGACATCATTAAACTGATCGGGAAAATGGTGCTGCGGTGCTAACCGATATCTGGAAGATAAAACAGGCATCAAATTTAACAAATGATCATCAAACTCTATAGTGTTGGCCATAAATAGAATTTACTAGCTCACTAGCAAGAGTTATTTTGTGTAAAAAAATACCGCGTCAGGTTCCTAGTAAATGGATAGAAAAGGTTTTGAGGGATATTGGCCAAACGTGGGCAAATGGGACGAGCTGAGGTGGGATATCTTGGTCGGCATGGATGTTGGGCTGAAGAGCCTGTTTCAATGCTGTATCACTCTACGACTCTGCCTGTCAACGTGTCTTTTAAATGTTGTTATAGCTCCGCCTCATTCCAGGAGCCACTGTTTCAAATTCCAGAAGTTTAGTTTATTTAGTTTAGTTTAGTTTAAAGATATGGTGTGGAAACTGGCCCTTCGGCCCACAGAGTCTGTGCTGACCAGCGATCCCTGTATACTAGCACCATCCTACACACTAGAGATAATTTACACTTTTTTTTTAACCTAGTTAAAGTGGTCATGTACTCCAGAACATCATGACTTTATGTTTCTTCATTTTCAAGTTGAGTTTATCCAAAACGAAAATATTCATGAAATCTATTTTATGCTTAGCATCAAAAGCACGCCTGGCTTTTCCACAGTGATTTTAGTTTAGTTTAGTTCCAAGATATAGAGTGAAAACAGCGTCTTCGACCCACCAAGCTGGCTCCGTCCATCAATCATCTTTGAACTAATTATCTCCTGCACACTATGGACAATTTACAGATGGCAATAAACCCACAAACTTCCACGAATTTAGGATGTGGGAGGAAACCGGAGCACATGGAGGAAACCCATGCGGTCACAGGGAGAACGTATAAACTCTGTACAGACAGCGCCCCTTGTCAGGATCAAACACGGGGCTCTGACGCTGTGAGGCAGCAACTCTACTGCTGCACCACTGTGCAGCTCTGCATTATATTTTCCAAACATTTAGATAAAATTGTTAGAGTTGCCATATCTTTTCACAGTAATAGTTCTCATTCAAAAGACTTTGTTCACTAACCACGGAATGCATGGCAAAAAATTTGTCCCTCAACAAAAAAATTCTTAAACTGGAAGGCTTAAATCAGTAGAAGAGACCTATCTGTACATTAAAGAAATCCCATCTGTTTTCGCCTAGCTGCGCCACTGTGCCACCCTTGCGCTGTTGTGCCACCCTAAACCACACTAATGATGTTTAACTCCCAAGAGAATCTTTTGGACTGATGTTAACAATAGAACCAACTAATGGAACTGCAATGAGCAGTCAACACTAAATCTCTGCCCCCACTATCTGCTGGTATCCATAACAAAATTCTACCTTGGGATTATCCCATTAACTACAGTGTTACAGCTGGTAGAGCCGCCGCCTCACAGTGCCAGAGACATGGGTTCAAATCTGACCTTGGGTGCTGTCTGTGTGTGGAGTTTGCATGATCTCCCTGTGACCACGTGGGTTTTTTTCTGGTGCTCCAATTTCCTTTGAGACCCTAAAGACTTGTGAGTTTGCGGTTAACTGGCCTCTGTGAAATGACCCGTGGCATGTAGGGAATGGATGGGAAAATGGTCTAACATTGAACTAGTGTGAATGAGTGATCGATGGTTGGTGTGGACAAAGTGGGTCGAGGGGCTGTTTCTATACTGTATCACTAAACTAAACTAAACTCGATCCAGTCCGTCATAAAAATCTATGAATGTACAATAATAAAAACTCCCGGAATAAATATAATTATCAAGATTATTTTCTTATCAAAAAAAGACCCTTAAAATTGGTCTTGACTGAGCTGAGAATTCTTGAGCATAAGTTGGAGGTTTTCTGTATCCAAATAAGCTAGATTTATGTATGATAAGTGTTTGACAGTTGGGCCGTTACTCGCTGGTGTTTAGAAGGGTGAGCGAGGACCTCATTGAAACATACCCAATAGTGAAAGGCCTGGATAAAGTGGATGAGGAGAGGATGTTTCCACTAGTGGGAGAGTCTAGGACCAGCCTCAGAATAATGGGACATACTCTTTAGACAGGAGATGAGGGGGAATTTATATAGCCAGAGGGTGCTGAATCATTGCCAGAGACGGCTGTGAAGGCCGTCATTGGGTATTTTTAAAGCGGAGATTCTTGATTAGTAAAGGTGTCAAATGTTACGGAGAAAAGGTGGGAGAATGAGGTTGAGAGGGAAAGGTGCAGTAGACTCGATGATTGATTGAATGGCACAGTGGACATGATGGGTTGAATGATATGAACATATGTTCTTATAAGGTCATAAGGAATTGGAGTAGAATTAGGCGATTCGGCCCATCAAATCTACCCCACCATGCAATCACGGCAGATCTATCTCTCCCTCCTAATCCTATTCTCCCCATAACCTCTGACACCTCTACTAATCTTATGTTCCTGTTCCTACGACTTATGATTCTATTCTGCTCGTATAATTATGAACATGAACATATGATCCTAGTCAACAGTGTGTGAAAAAAGCAGTAAAATTCCTTACTCCACAGAAACAATAACTGCATTCAGTTCTGTTGCAGTCTTTCTTGACAGGGCATCGTAGGGTTGCATTTCTGGAAGTGAAATGAGAGGTTATCAGCAGGAAGGAAAGCTTAAAAACGTCAATATAAATGGCAAAATACATTCACGCCACAGGACTGGTATAGAATCAGCATCTCCAATGCCTATCTCATTGCCAAGTTCCCCACCATCAAACATCTATGTTTTGATTTTTGGCACATTGGGCTTCATCAGTCAGACTATTGAATATCGAAATTGGGAGGTTGTGTTGAAGTTGTACAAAACATTGGTGAGGCCACATTTAGTGTATTGTGTTCAGTTTTGGTCACCTTGTTATAGGAAAGAGGTTGTTAAGCAGGAAAGGGTGCAGAGAAGATTTAAAATAATGCTGCCAGGACTTGAGGGGTTGAGCTACAGGGAGAGGTTGCTGCAGGCTAGGATTTTATTATTTGGAGTGCTGGAGGATGAGGGGTGATCTTATAGAGGTGTACAAGACCATGAGCGAAATCGATAGGGTAAATGCAATTTTTTTACACAAAGGTTGGTGGGTGTATGGAATGAGCTGCTGGAGGAGGTAGTTGAGACAGATTCTATCAAAATGTTTAAAAAACCTTTAGACAGGTACATGGATAGGGTAATTTTGGATGGATATGGAGTGGGTCACAAAAGCAGGCAAATGGGACAAGGCCAGAATGCCAACTTGGTCGGTGTGGACAAGTTGGGCCAAAGAGCCCGTTTCGACGCAATTATTAGGTCCGCTAAACTTCAGAAAATACATCAAGCTAAGCTCTAGCCTGCACCCATCCAATGTGCACATAAGATTCCACAACAATAAATCAATGACCGAGGATGCTCTCCCCATTTTCCTGGCCTTAGTCAACAGCACGGAGGAAGGTTATCTGGTCAGAAAAAGGCACAAAGTGCTGTAGTAACAGTGCATCATGCAGCATCCCTGTAGAACGTGGATAGGTAACATTTTAGGTTGAGACCCTTCTTCAGACTAGGCAGGAAAGAGGAAGGTATTTACATTACCACAGTTAGTACGGCACAGTGGCGCAGCGGTAGAGTTGCTGCCTCACAGCTCCAGAGACCCGGGTTTGATTCTGACCACGGGTGCGGTATATATGGAGTTTGTACGTTCTCCCTGTGACTGGGTGGGTTTTCTCCGGATGCAGCGGTTTCTTCCCATACTCAAAAGACATACAGGTTTTTAGGTTAATTGACTTCTGTAAATTGTCCCTAGTGTGTAGGATAGAACTAGCGTATGGGTTTTGGGTCAGCCTGCATTTCTGGAGAAAAAGGATAGTTTAGTTTAGTTTACTTTAGTTTGGTTTAGTTTAGTTTATTGTCACATGTAACGAGGTACAGTGAAAAGCTTTGGTTGCATGCTAACCAGTCAGCAGAAAGACTATACATGATTACAATGCAAGACAGTTCAGGTCTGGACCCTTCTTCAGACAGCATCTCTAGAGAACATGGATAGGTGACGATTCTGGTCAACACCCTCTTCTGAATGAAAGTTATGTCTTATATAAATAAGAAATGCTACACTTGTCGCATTACCTCCCCCCTTGGCTCCATCCAAGGACCCAAGCAGTCTTTCCAGGTGAAGCAGAGGTTCACCTGCACCTCCTCCAACCTCATCTATTGCATCCGTTGCTCCAGGTGTCAGCTGCTCTACATCGGTGAGACCAAGCGTAGGCTTGACGATCGCTTCGCCCAACATCTCTGCTCGGTTCGCACTAACCAACCTGATCTCCCGATGGCTCAGCACTTCAACTACCCCTTCCATTCCAAATCCGATCTTTCTGTCCTGGGCCTCCTCCATGGCCAGAGTGAGGCCCACCGTAAATTAGAGGAGCAGCACCTCATATTTTGCTTGGGCAGTTTACACCCCAGCGGTATGAACCTCTAATTTCAGGTCGTCCCTGCTTTCTCCTCCCCTTCCCAGCTCTCCCTAAGCCCACTATCTCCGTCTCTTCCTTTCTTCTTCCTGCCCCCACCACCCTCACATCAGTCTGAAGAAGGGTCTTGACCCAAAACGTTGCCTATTTCCTTCGCTCCATAGATGCTGCCTCACCTGCTGAGTTTCTCCAGCATTTTTTTCTACCTTTAATCTACATATAGATCGGACCAACCAAATTGGTAACAGTGCTAAGGAGGAGGATTTCCTGGAATGTATATGGGATGGGTTTTTAAACCAATATGTAGAGGAACTGACTAGAGGGCAGGCCATCCTAGACTGGGTATGGTGTAATGAGAAAGGATTGGTAAGTGATCTTGTGCAAGGCCCCTTGGGCAACAGTGACCATAATATGGTGGAATCCTGCATTAGGATGGAGAGTGACATGATTAATTCAGAGACTAGGATCCTGAACTTAAAGAAAGGAGACTTTGAATGTCTGAGATAGGAATTGGCTAGGGGGGAAAGCATGAAAGAAAGCCTGCGTGGAATATAAAAACTGACTAAAAGTTTCTATAGGTATGTAAAAAGGAAAAGATTAGTGAAGACGAATGTAGGTCCCGTACAGTCAGAGACAGGTGAATTTATAATGGGAAACAAGGAAATGACAGAACAGTTAAACAAGTACTTTAGTTCTGTCTTCACTAAGGAAGGCACAAACAATCTCCCAGAAATACTTGGGGACCGAGAATCTAGTGGGAGGGAGGAACTGAAGGGAATCCACATTAGTCAGAAAATTGTGTTAGGTAAACTGTTGGGTTTGAAGGCAGATAAATCTCTCGGACCTGATGGTCTCCATCCCAGAGTACTCAAGGTGGCCCTAGAAATCGTGGATAAATTGATGATCATTTTCCAATGTTCTCTTGACTGGATCAGTTCCTGTGAACTGGAGGGCAGCCAATGTAAACCCACTTTTTAAGAAAGGAGGGAGAGAGAAAACAGGGAATTATGGACCAGTTAGCCTTACATCGGTAGTGGGGAAGATGCTGGAGTCGATTATGAAAGATGTTATAGCAGCGCATTTGGTAAGCAGTGACAGGACCGGTCAAAGTCAGCATGGATTTATGAAGGGGAAATCATGCATGACTAAACTTTTGGAATTTTTGGAGGATGTAACAAGTAGAATGGATAAGGGAGAGCCAGTGGATGTGGTGTATCTGGACTTTCAAAAAGTCTTTGTCAAGGTCCCACACAAGAGATTCGTATGCAAAATAGGAGCACATGGTATTGGGGGAGGGTATTGACATGGATAGAGAACTGGTTGGCAGACAGGAAGCAAAGAGCAAGAATAAGTGGGTCCATTTCCGAATGGCAGGCAGTGGCTAGTAGAGTGCCGCAAGGCTCAGTGCTGGGATCCCAGTTGCTTACAATATATATTAACGATTTAGACGAAGGAATTAAATGTAGCATCTCTAACTTTGTTAATGGTACAAAGCTGGGTGGCAGTGTGAGCTGCGAGGAGGATGCTATGAGGCTGCAGGGTGACTTGGATAGAGCGAGTGGGCAGAAGCATGGCAGATGCAGTATAATGTGGACAAATGTGAGGTTATCCACTTTGGTGGGAAGAACAGGAAGCCAGAATATTATCTGAATGGTGTCAGATTAGGTGAAGGGGAGGTGCTAGGAGACCTAGGTGTACTTGTACATCAGTCACTGAAAGTAAGCATGGAAGTACAGCAGGCAGTGAAGAAGGCCAATGGCAAGTTGGTCTTCATTTCGAGAGGAATTGAGTTTAGGAGCAAGGAGATCCTACTGCAGTGAGACCGCACCTAGAGTATTGTGTGCAATTTTGGTCTCCTAATTTAAGGAAAGACATTATTGCTATTGAGAGAGTGCATAGGTTCACCAGGTTAATTCCCAGGATGGTGGGACTGACCTATGATGAAAGAATGGGTCGTTTGGGTTTGTATTCGCTGGAATTTAGAAGGATGAGAGGTGATCTTATAAAAACGTTAAAGATTCTTAGAGCATTGGACAGGGTAGATGCAGGAAAAATGTTCCCAATGTTGGGGGAGTCCAGAACCAGGGGTCACAGTTTAAGAATAAGGGGTAGGCCATTTAGGACTGAGATGAGGAAAACCGTTTTCACCCAGAGAGTTGTGAATCTTTGGAATTCTTTGCCACAGAAGGCGGTGGAGGCCAATTCACTGGATGCTTTCAAGAGAGAGTTAGATTTAACTCTTAGGGCTAAGGGAATTAAGGGACATGGGGAAAAAGCAGGAATGGGGGACTGATTTTGGATGATCAGCCATGATCATATTGAATTGTGGTACTAGCTCGAAGGGCCAAATGGCCTACTCCAGCACCAATTCTCTATATTCTATCATTAATTGGAGAATTAATTTACCGCTTACTTGCACTTCCCAAACACCAGCCACCGCCGTGCATATAAATGACCGCCCGCCGCAGTCCTGGCTTCCGACGGGTCGGCTCAAAGACGCGGACGGCAACCCCGTTAAAGGTTGTGTCCACCACGGTGACATTTTCGTCGGACATGGGCCCCACCATCTCCGCCACCGTGAGCAACGTCATCACCTCCATGTAGTGCTTCAGCCCAATGAACTCAGTCAGCTCAGCCTAGACCAACAGAGAAACAGAGATAACCATGTGAATCTGAACATTGGTAGTCGTGATATGCATCTCCTGCAATCCATTCGCCTCTAGTTGGCCTTACTTGTCCATTGCCTGACCCCCCGTCCTTGGTGGAAAGGTTCCCCTGGACCAATACCTTTGAACACAAGTCCATCAGGCAGTGCTCAGCACGGAACATCCTGCAGGCGCTGCAAGAAAGGCACTTGATGGATCCTGTGGCATTGTCTGGTGAAAGGCCTCGTAAGCAACACTCACCAACAAGCACTTTGGCTCCTGCTGAGAGGGGCCCTCCCAGTCAATCCTCCCTGCACTGTTGGAATCTTATTGTTGGCACACTTTGCCCTCGGGATGGCTGCTATGGAGAAGAGACAGTTGTCCACATTTTCGTAGAGTGTGGATTTGTGAAGAGACTCTACAGAAAGTTGCAAGGGTCCCTGTCAGGGTTTCTCCCTAACAGCTGTAACAGAGGACCTTCTGATTTATGGACTGTTCCCATGGACACAATCTGAGACGGATGGCTCGAGGTGCTGCTGGAAGGTCATCAACTCGATGAAAGACACTCTTTGGTCTGCTCTTGTTGCTCTCCCAGCAGAGCAAGATGTTGCCAACTGGCCCGCTCCAGGCTGAGGGACACACTGAAGCTCAGTACAGCCAATGCCAAGGCTCAATGGGGGAGGACCACAGTCCAGGGTCCTTCTGCTGCTGGACATTGGGAAGTAGGGTGAGGTGGGGACACCCCTCAAATGAGGGAAGGAATATCACCCCAAGGGGCCACATGAGTGGCAAAGTTAGATTAGATTAGATTATACTTTTAATAATCCTTTTCAGGAAATTACAGTGCCACGACAGCTTCAAGACAAACATAACACCACACATTTCCTCAAATGGCTTCCATACTTAACAAGTTAAAATACGTTAAAATACAAGTTAAAATACAATTAATTTTTTAAAAAGTGCAATTATTTATGTGCATTATAAAGTCTTATAGCAGCTGGTAAACAGGACTTCCTATATCTCTCCGTTTTGCACATTGGTGCAATCAGCCTCTGACTGAAGATGCTGCTCTTGATCACCTTCAGGGCATGGAGTGGGTGAGTGGGGTTTGTCATTATAGAACCTAGTTTATTTAGAGTTCTGGCCTCTGCCACCTGCTGGACCGTTCGTTGCTCAGCCCCGACCACTGAGCCGGCCTTCCTGATCAGCTTGTCCAGTCTGTTTTTATCCGCTATACGGGCGCCATCTCCCCAAAAGGCCACAGCAAAAAACAGAGCACTGGCCACCACTGAATGGTAGACACTGCACAGTAGGGGTTGGCAGATATTAAATGACCTCAGCCTCCTTAAAAAATACAGTCGGCTTTGTCCCTTCCTGTACACCGCCTCCATATGACACTTCCAGTTCAGCTCACTGTCAAGCTGCACCCCAAGGTACCTGTGATTAGCGACCACCTCCACCTCAGTGCCCTTAATGGTGATCGGCGTTGCTTGAGTCCTCCTCCTCCCCCTCCTGAAGTCCACAACTATCTCCTTTGTTTTTTTGGTGTTAAGATGGAGGTTATTGTGTGCGCTCCACTCCACAAAGTTACTTATTATGTCTCTGTATTCCTCCTCATTGCCCCCTTTAATGAGGCCGACAACAGCTGTATCATCCGAAAACTTCTGCAAAAAGCAGCTGTTGGTGTTACATTGGAGATCCGCTGTGTAGATGGTAAACAGGAACGGAGCCAGCACAGTTCCTTGTGGAGCCCCTGTGCTGCTCAAGATGGTGCCCGAGACACTGTTCTGTAGACGCACGTACTGTGGTCTGAGGGAAAGGTAATCCAAACACCACAGTACCAGTGATGGATCCACTTTCATCTTCTCCATCTTCTCCCCTAGCAGTCGGGGCTGAATTGTGTTGAAGGCGCTTGAAAAGTCAAAAAAAGTAATCCTTACAGATGCATCAGTAGTGTCCAAATGTGTGTACACCCTCTGCAGCATGTAAATGAGGGCATCATCGACACTGATGTTAGGCTGATATGCAAACTGTAAAGGATCCATTTGATTTGACACACTAGTCCTGATGTAGGAAAGGACAAGTCTCTCAAATGTCTCAAGTTGCCGGGTATAATGATATTTCTGTACTAACTACCAAATACAACGCTATAGATATATGTATAACCGCTGAGAATGTCAGAAGAATTTTTGCACAGTTCTTGTTTTGTACATATTTTTGATTCCAAATAAAGTTTAATTTTGATTTTTTTTTTAAACTTGTCCATTGCCATTTTGGAGTCATATTCATACAGCATGGAAACAGCCCCCTCAGCCCATCTCATCCATGCCAACCCTGATGCCCCATCTACTCGAGTGCCAGCTGTCCATGTTTGGCCAATATCCCACTATGTCCTATCCATGTATATATCCAAATGTCATTTAAATGTAGCTCCAGTATCTGCCTCAAAAACCCCCTCTGGCAACTCGTTCCATGTACCCACCACCAAAGATACCAGAGGAGCTCCTCTAGTATCTTTGCCCACCACCCTCTGTGTGAAAAAGCTCCCCTCAGGTTCCCACTAAATCTTTCCCATCTCACCTTGAACATATCCTCCAGTTCTTGATTCCCCTACCCTGGGTAAAAGATTACCTATGTCTCTCATGATTTTATATGCCTCTATAAGTTCACTCCACAGCCTCCTGCGCTTGTACAGACCTCTGAACATAGCAGAAATAGGATGCCTAATTAATGTAAGCGAAATATGTACAATCAAATTATCAGAATATGGTATCTCGTTAGGAGTGGTTTAGAAGGAAATAGACCAAAAGTGCAGAAGTGGCTTAGAAGGGCATCTTGGTAGGTTGGAGAGATGGGCCAAAGGGCCTGCGCTGTATGATTATGACTAAGTCAAGATGGGGGAAAATACTTTTATTTAGCTCAACAAGAAATCAATAACTAAGGGGCATCAATTTATGATATTTGGCAGAAGGATTAGAAATGGATCACAATGAAACGTTTTGAGAAATTAGGGTCTGGAACATATATGGTGTGCAATGATAGCTAAAGCTTCATCACATTTAAGAAGTAATTCTGGTAAGACAAAGCAGGGCAAAACTTACACTGTAGAAATAAAGTGCTGGAGTAACTCAGCGGGTCAGGCAGCATTTCTGGAGAAAAAGGATGGGTGACGTTTCAGCTTCTTCAGACTCAGAGAGTGTTGTAGTACAGAAAGTGAAGGTGCATAGTTCCAAGATAGTGGCAACACGATAGAACCTGTCCAAATGTCTTTTAAATGTTGCAATTATACCTGCCTCTACCTCTTGCAGGTCATTCCACATTCCCACCATGCGGAATGGAGATGAATATACTCTAGACAGTCAAGCTGCTGTACATAAGGCCCGAAGACAGGGGAGCAGAATTAGGCCATTCAGCCCATTGAGTCCACTCCACCATTCAATCATGGTTGATCTATCTTTCTCTCTCAACCCTATTCTGCTGCCATCTCCATGTCACCTTTGATGTCCTTTTTAATCAAGAACCTATTAATGACTTTAGCTCCACAGCCGACTGTGGCAACAAATTCCACAGACTCACCATCCTCTGGCTAAAGAAATTCCACCCCATTGAATCAAATGCATCGCAAATGGTTCAGTGGTACTTTCTTGTCATACTTACCAAGGCACAGTGAAATTGATCTTTGCACATAGCTTCTGCAGTCTCTGCTGTTATGTAAAAAATGCAGTAGCCAGTTTACGCAGTTTTTAAAAGAAGTAGCACGAAAAAGAACAAACCATCTGTTTCTGTGATGTTTGAAGGATAAAAGTTTTGCAGTACATTAAGAATTAATTTCCTGTTCTTTTACCCAAAAGGGGGAATGTAAGAGAATTAGTGCCATCTGGTGCCATCTCATGGTAAAGCAACAATTACAAGTACAAAGCATTTCAGAGTCAAAGCCAGGATGATGGAGGGTTTCGGCCCGAAACGTCGCCTATTTCCTTCGCTCCATAGATGCTGCTGCACCCGCTGAGTTTCCCCAGCAATTTTGTGTACCTTCTGATGGATTACAATGTTTAGTTTAGTTTAGTTTATTATTGTCATGTGTACCAAGGTACAGTAAAAACAGTGAAAAGCTTTTTGTTGCGTGCTACCCTTAACAATCTTATATGTTTCAAAGAGATTCCCTCTCATCCTTCTAAACTCCAGAGTGTACAAGCCCAGCCGCTCCATTCTCTCAGCATATGATAGTCCCAACATCCCGGAAATTAACCTTGTAAACCTACGCTGCACTCCCTCAATAGCAAGAATGTCCTTCCTCAAATTAGGGGACCAAAACTGCACACAATACTCCAGGTGTGGTCTCACTGTACAACTGCAGAAGGACCTCTTTGCTCCTATATTCGACTCCTCTTGTTATAAAGGCCAACATGCCATTCGCTTTCTTCACTGCCTGCTGTACCTGCATGCTTACTTTCATCGACTGATGAACAAGGACCCCCAGATCCCATTGTACTTCCCCTTTTCCCAACTTGACGCCATTTAGATAGTAATCTGCCTTCCTGTTTTTGCTACCAAAGTGGATAACCTCACATTTATCCGCATTAAACTTCATCTGCCATGCATCTGCCCACTCCCCCAACCTGTACAAGTGACCCTGCATTCTCATAGCATCCTCCTCACAGTTCACACTGCCACCCAGCTTTGTGTCATCTGCAAATTTGCTAATGTTACTTTGAATCCCTTCATCCAAATCATTGATGTATATTGTAAATAGTTGCGGTCCCAGCACCGAGCCTTGCGGTACCCCACTAGTCACTGCCTGCCATTCTGAAAGGGACCCGTTAATTCCTACTCTTTGTTTCCTGTCTGCCAACCAATTTTCTATCCATGTCAGCACTCTACCCCCCAATTCCATGTGCCCTAATTTTGTCCACTAATCTCTTATGTGGGAACATATCAAATGCTTTCTGAAAGTCCAGGTACACTACATCCTCTGGCTCTCCTTTGTCCATTTTCCTAGTTACATCTTCAAAAAATACCAGAAGATTAGTCAAGCATGATTTCCCCTTCTTAAATCCAGGCTGACTCAGACCGATCCTGTTACTGCTATCCAAATGTGCAGCTATTTCTTCTTTTATAATTGACTCCAGCAACTTCCCCACCACCGATGTCAGGCTAACTGGTCTATAATTCCGTTTTCTCTCTTCTGCCTTTCTTGAAAAGTGGGATAACATTAGCTACCCTCCAATCCACATTGGAAAATTATCACCAATGCATCCATGATTTCTAGAGCCACTTCCTTAAGTACCCTAGGATGCAGACCATCAGGCCCTGGGGATTAATCAGCCTTCAGCCCCATCAGTCTATCCAACACCATTTCCTACCTAATGTGGATTTCCTTCAGTTCCTCCATCACCCCAGATCCTCTGGCCACTACTATATCAGGAAGATTCTTTGTGTCCTCCTCAGTGAAGGCAGATCCAAAGTACCTGTTCAACTCATCTGCCATTTCCTTGTTCCCCATGATAAATTCACCTTATTTGGTCTTCAAGGGTCCAACTTTGCTCTTAACTATTTTTTTCCTCTTCACATACATAAAGAACCTTTTACTATCCTCCTTTATATTCTTGGCTAGCTTACCTTCGTATTCTATCTTTTCTCCCCATATTGTCTTTTTAGTTATCTTCTGTTGTTCTTTAAACATTACCCAATCCTCTTGCTTCCCGCTCATCTTTGCTACGTTGTACTTCTTCGCTTTAATTTTTATACTGTCTCTGACATCCCTTGTCAGCCATGGTCGCCCCACAATCCACTTGGAATCTTTCTTCTTCCTAGGAATGAACTGATCCTGCACCTTCTGTATTATTCCTAGAAATACCTGCCATTTTTGTTCCACTGTCATCCCTGCTAGTGTATCTTTCCAGTCAACTTTGGCCAGCTCCTCCCTCATGGCTCCATAGTCCCCTTTATTCAACTGTAACACTGACACCTCCGATCTACCCTTCTCCCTCTCCAATTGTAGATTAAACCTGACCATGTTAAGGTCACTACCTCCTAATGGCTCATAAACCTCGAGGTCCTTTATCAAATCCACTGTATTACATAACACTAAATCCAGAATTGCATTCACCCTGGTAGGCTTCAATACAAGATGTTCTAAGAATCCATCACGAAGGTACTCTACAAAGTCCCTTTCTTGGGGTCCAGTACCAACCTGATTTTCCCAGTCTACCTGCATGTTGAAATTTCCCATAACAACCACAGCATTACTTTTGCTACATGCCAATTTTAACTCCTGATTCAACTTGCTCCCTATGTCCAGGCTACTATTTGGGGGCCTGTGGATTAGTCCCATTAGGGTCTTTTTACCCTTACACTTCCTTAATTCTATCCATACTGACTCCACATCTCCTGTTTCAATGTCACCCCTTGCAAGGGACTGAATTTCATTCCTCACCAACAGAGCTACCCCACCCTCTCTGCCTACCTGTCTGTCTTTTCGATAGGAGGTATACCCTTGAATATTCAGTTCCCAGCCCTGGCCCTCTTGCAGCCATGTCTCTGTAATTCCCACAACATCATACTTGTCAATTTCTAACTGAGCCTCAAGCTCGTCCACTTTATTTCTTAAACTTTGCGTATTCATATACAGCTCTTTGACCTCCGTATTCACTTCCCCCCTCGTACCGCTCGCAATTGGCCCTGACCTTACTCTGTTGTCACCTCGAGCTTTCCTTCCCATTAATTCGAGAATCTTTTGTAATTTTTCCTGTAGTCACTTCCCCTTCAACTCGATCGTTATACTCCCAATTTGTCAATCCCTCCCCACCACTATTTAGTTTAAACCCACACGTGTAGCCCTAGCAAACCTGCCTGCCAGAATGTCGGGCCCTGTCCTATCCATGTACCCATCTAAATGTTTCTTAAACATTGCGGTAATACTTGCTTCAACTACCTCCTCCAACAGTTCATGCCACACACCCACCACCCTTTGTGTAAAAAAGGTTACGCCTCACGTTCCTATTAAATCTTTCCCCTCTCACCTTAAACCTATGTCCTCTGGTTCTCGATTCCCCTTCTGTGGGCAAGAAACTCTTGTGCATTTATCCAATCTATTCCTCTCATGATTTTGTACACCTCTATATGATCATCCCTCGTCCTCCTGCGCTCCAAGGAATACAGTCCTAGCCTGCTCAAGCTCTCTCCAGAGCTCAGACTCTCAAGTCCTGGCAACATCCTCGTAAATCTTCTCTGCCCCCTATCCAGCTTAAATTCCAGTTGTTTTCATGTGTGGTCATATCTGGGAGCAGATAAAATGGAAGGAGCATACAATAAACCAATCAAACCACCCACCTGCCCTTGAAACTTCACCAGTCTCAGCTGCATACTCCGTAGGTCAGAACCTACATGGGACAGATCTAAAATGGGACAGGCCATGCATGGCTTAAAGGGATTTCTTCTATCCCTTTAATCAAGGTTTTTGGTCATCAATCCTAATAGTTCTCCACTGTAGCTTGTTTTATTTGATAATACAATGCCACATTAATGGCATCAATAATCAGAAGTGTTTAAATTTCACACCTGGCAACTTTTGCGAGGATACACAAAAATGCTGGAGAAACTCAGCGGGTGCAGCAGCATCTATGGAGCGAAGGAAATAGGCAGCGTTTCGGGCCCGGGTTTCAGCCCAAAATGTTGCCTATTTCCTTCACTCCATAGATGCTGCTGCACCCGCTGAGTTTCTCCAGCATTTTTGTGTACCTTCGATTTTCCAGCATCTGCAGTTCCTTCTTAAAAACTTTTGCGAAGTTGCGATGTTGCCAAGACTCAAGGACCGGTTGAGCAGGCAAGGACTCTATTCTTTGGAGCACAGGAGGATGTGGGGTGATCTTATAGAGGTGTACACATCATGAGAGGAATAGATTGGGTAAATGCACAGAGTCCCTTGCCCAGAGTAGGGAAATCAAGAACCAGAGGACATAGGTTTAGGTGAGGGGGGGGAAAAGATTTAATCGGAACCTGAGGGGTAACTTTTTTACACAAAGGGTGGTGGTCGGTGTAGAACATGCTGCCAGAGGAGGTAGTTTATACAAGTACTATCGCGACGTTTAAGAAACATTTAGGCAGGTACTTGCATAGGACAGGTTTAGAGAGATATGGGCCAAATGATGGCAGGTGGGTCTAGTATAGATGGGACATGTTGACCGGTGTGGTCAAGTTGTGGGCGAATGCCCTGTTTCCATGCTGTAAGACTCTGTGACTCTACTGTATGTACTGACAACAACAATGAAATTATCGCATCAGTAGCTTAATAGGCCTGTAAACACAATACACATAGATGATACTGTATGTAATAAACAAAAAAAAAGATAAATAATCAGAAAACTAGAGCAAAGAAAAAACTGTCCTGAGTGAAATCAAAGACATTCCATAGAAGTTTAGAGTAGAGGTTAGTGTTGTGTAGTGCTCCAAAACCTGATGGTTGGGAAGAAGCTATTCTTGAAGAATACCTAAGTCCTGAAGAATGTTCCCGATCCGAAACATCACCTCTCCCTGTTCTCCAGGATGCTGTCTGGTCTGCTGGGTTCCTCCAGCACTTGTGTCTATCGTTTGTATTAACGAGCACGCGCAGTTCCTTGTTTCTACTATTTTTCATCCTGGTGGTCACGTTTTCCAGACTAGTGTACCTTCTTCCCAATAGTAGGAATGAAGTTGAGTATGGATAGTTAAGATCATCATCTTCTTCTTCTTCTTCTTCTTCTTCTTCTTCTTCTTCTTCTTCTTCTTCTTCTTCTTCTTCTTCTTCTTCTTCTTCTTCTTCTTCTTCTTCTTCTTCTTCTTCTTCTTCTTCTTCTTCTGTTGTTCAGCCAGAGCTGAACACACCACGGCATCTGCATACAATGGTGTCTGTCTTGTGCTTCTTGTGCGTGGTGGTGGAAAGATTGGTGAAAACAGGGCCGCAACGTGAACGCTCTTTCCTTGACCCCAGTTAAGATGGTTATAAAATAATAATAATACCCTGCCTGGCTTGGTCCTGCCCCCACCTCTCTTCCAGCTTTCTGCCTCTTACTACAATCAGTCTGAAAAAGGGTCCCGACCCAAAACTTTGCCTGTCCATTCCCTCCACAGATGCTGCCTGACCCGTTCAGTTCTTCCAGCAGTTTAGTTTTATTCAAGATTTCATCACCTGCAGTTCCTTGTGTCAATAAATTGGAGGTCACTCATTTAACAGGGCAAATTGGAACGTCCACTAAAAGACAGATCGAGCAAAGAGCAAAGCAGAACACCAGCAGCAGTTTGATCGAGAAGACGTTGAAGTTGCGAACACAGTAGTTGATCTCAGGCATGTGCTTCCCATGTCGGATTTCAGTTCAACATTTTGCATGTCTAGACATTGATTAAGGACCGAGAGAGGCTGCCAAAAGATAAGTTGTCAACTGAACAAGCCCGATCTCCAAGGTCTGTGCACAAAGCAACTGCCAGCTAAGGAAATCCACAAACATAGAAACATAGAAACATAGAAAATAGGTGCAGGAGTAGGCCATTCGGCCCTTCGAGCCTGCACCGCCATTCAATATGATCATGGCTGATCATCCAACTCAGCATCCTGTACCTGCCTTCTCCCCATACCCCCTGATACCTTTAGCCACAAGGGCCACATCTAACTCCCTCTTAAATATAGCCAATGAACTGGCCTCAACTACCTTCTGTGGCAGAGAATTCCAGAGATTCATCACTCTCTGTGTGAAAAATGTTTTTCTCATCTCGGTCCTAAAAGATTTCCCCCTTATCCTTAAACTGTGACCCCTTGTTCTGGACTTCCCCAACATCGGGAACAATCTTCCTGCATCTAGCCTGTCCAACCCCTTAAGAATTTTGTAAGTTTCTATACGATCCCCCCACAAAGCAGGGAGGGTTTAAAATATCTATTTCAAAGATGCACTTTAGCATTGCTAATTAAAGGTAAATTAATCAGAGCAGTCTAAAACATTCACTGAAAAAGGCCCCTATCAGGTGACCTAGTTAATGAAAAGAAAGAGTTGCATTAATACAGGTCAGGAAGAGCTGCTACCTCACAGCGCCAGAGACCCGGGTTCAATCTCAAACAAGTGATGCTGTCTTGTAAGCATTTAATGCAGTTGTGAATAGGATTCCAACCAATTGTGAATGCTTTCCAAGGTACCCCATCTACACTAGTCCCACCTACCTACATTTGGCCTATATCCTTAGATGCCAGGAGGCATTTTCCTTGGGTAGAAAAGTGCAGAACTAGAGGGCATAAATTCAAGGTGAGAGGGATTTCTTCTGTGTGCTGCTGTAGAAGCAGGTGTAATGGCAACAATTAAGACATTTAGACAGGTACATAGATAGTTTAGTTAAACATACATCTTGGAAGATCTGTATAGGAAGGCAGTGCAGATGATGATTTACACCGAAGATAGACATAAAATGCTGGAGTAACTCAGCGGGCCGGGCAACATCTCTAGATAGAAGGAACGGGTGATGTTTCGGGCTGAGAAGGGCCTGTCCCACTGAGTTACTCCAGCATTTTGCATCCATCTTGGAAGATAAATCTTAAAGATACATTTTGAGCCCACCAAGTCCTTGCTGACTATCGATCACCCGTTCACACTAGTTCTATTTTATCCCACTTTTGCATCCACTCCCTACACACTAGGGGCAATTTACAGAGGGGGCCAATTTACCTACAAACCCATACGTCTTAGGGATGTGGGAGGAAACCAGAGCATGCAGCGGAAACCCACATGGTCACAGAGAAAACGTGCAAACTTCACACGGACAGCACCCAAGGTCAGGATTGAACCTGGGTCTCTGGCGCTGTGAGGCAGCAGGTCTACCAGCTACGCCACTGTGCTGCCCAAAAGATAAGGAATGCTTCGAGGGATATGTCAACCAAAGACAAATGGGACAGACACTGTTTTAAAATCTAGTCAGCATGGATTGAGAGTGTGCAAAGGGCCTCTTTCTGTGCTGTATGACATGGTAACTCTAAAATAGATTTAGCATAAGTTAAATGAATGGGTAAGCGGTTGCTACAGACATTATTATATCAAGCTTAGTCTGGTTGGAAAGCTATAATTTAGGTGTCTTTTCTTACAAGTAAACAACATATGGCAGCATTAGTAGGAACATGGAGACAAAGTTATGGGCAGCACAATAGAGCAAGTGGTAGAGCCACTGCCTCACAGTGCCAATTTGCCCATGTGACAATAAAAGCACCATTGAACTGTTGCATCACCAGAGGACATGGTTAGATAACGTTTTGTATCACGATCCTTCTTCAGACGCAAGTGTCCACGTTCTCCTGGCATGTGCTTGACCCGCTGACTTACACCAGCACTTTCTGTTCTACACAGGATTCCAGCATCTGCAGTTCCTTTTATCTGTCCCTTTTATTCCCTGACGCAAGTTTTATTACAATTCTTTAGACTTACAATCAACATTATCATTAACAATGTTCTTTTAAATTCCATTTTGTTTTAGTCCACGGTTGCCACAGCAGTAGATAAACTTGTCTCTTCTTAATCAATATCCAGTGTCAATTGATTACACAGGGGTGAATTGATCAGTCTGAAGAAGGGTCCCAAACTGAAAGGTCGCCAGTATGTTTCCTCATCAGATACTGCCTGACCTGCTGAGTTCCTCTAGCACTTTGTGCTTTGCTCAAGATTCCAGCATCTGTGTTTCCTTGTGTCTCTGTCTTAATTAATTAAATGGGCAGCAAAGTGGTGCAGCAGTAGAGCTGCTGCCTTAACAGCGCCAGAGACCGGGGTTCGATCCTGACTACGGGTGCTGTCTGTATAGAGTTCGTACATTCTTCCTGTGGCCACGTGGATTTCTCTGGGTGTTCTGGTTTCCACCCATACTCCATAGATGTACAGGTTTGGAAGTTAATTGGCTCTAGCAAAAATATTAAAAGTTGTCCCTAGTGTGTAGGATAGTGCTGGGATGATCGCTGGTCGGCACGGACTCGGTGGGCCGAAGGGCCTGTTTCCGCACTGTATCTATAAACTAAAATTGATTACTCCCCCAGTAACTCAACCGTGATGCTATTCTATCACTGCAGTGCATGGCCATGTATTTATAGATCAAGGTACATTTTATGGTAACATGCTAAAATAGCCCTGTGCTCTCAACTACCCCTATGCATTGCTCCATCTTTTCCAATGTGCCCAACTTTTCATATCCCTTAGGGTTAGAGAAGTCACAGCCCCAACTTCCACAGCTCAAATCCTCATTAACTTATGATACTGTTGTTGCCAGACAGGATCTGGCAACAACTGTTGGAGAATATTAATATTAATTTCGAGAGGACCAGAATATAAAAGCAAGGGTGTAATGCTGAGGCTTTAATATATAAGGCGCTGGTCAGACCACATTTGGAGTGTTGTGAGCAGTTTTGGCCCCATATCTGAGGAAGGATGTGCTGGCTTTGGTCCAGACTAGGGTTATGATGATGACCCCGGGAATGATTGGGTTATCGTCTTATGAGCCTTTGATAGCACTGTGGCCTGCACCCGCTGGAGTTTAGCAGAATGAGGGGAAGCTAATTGAAACTCACCGATTAGTGAAAGGTCTGGATTGAGTGGATGTGGAGATCATGTTTCCTCTGGTGGGAGGGTCTAGGACCAGAGGGCACAGACTCAGAATAAAAGGACATACCTTTAGAAAAGAAATGAGGAGGAATTTATTTAGCCAGTGGGTGATGAATCTGTGGAATTCATTGCCACAGACGGCTGTGGAAGCCAAGTCATTGGGTATTTTTAATTCGCAGGTTCTTGAATAGTAAGGGTGCCAAAGGAGCAGGCGGGAGAAGGCAGGAGAATGGGGTAGAGAGGGAAAAATAGATCAGCCATGATTGACACGATCGGCCAAATGGCGTAATTCAAATGATATATGAACATAATGAGAAGCCAGACGGAAAAAATGAAATCATGCCTGGCTCTATCACTTTCTCAATGTGAAGCTCCCTCGCTCACTGAGCCTCCCAGCCTCCTCCCCCCCCCACCGCCCCTTCACCACCCCCCCCACCGCCCCTTCACCACCCCCCACCCCATCCTCATTCTCTCTCAAACATCATCAAATATGGCCTAAACCAAGATCTGACTTAATTCGCAAACTGGCTACCAATTAAGAATTTCCAACTGTTTTTATGTTGATCGGTCAGATCAGTTTGAACACCTGAAGAAGGGAGAATGTCATGAGTTCTATACATACCTGCAGTTATTTAGACTCCTAGAGCACAGAAAAAACCCTTCAGCCCAACTTGTCCAAGCCAACCAAGATGCCTCTCGAGCTAGTCACATTTATTCGTGTTTGGCCCATATGCCTCTGAACCCGTTCTCTCAGGGTACCTGTCCAAATGCCTTTTGGAGTTCTGCTGGAAAGGTTTTCTGCAACTGGGCAGATTGTAGGGGCTGCTGCCTCACCGTGCTAGAGGTCCAGGTTCGTTTCTGACCTTGGGTGCTGGCTGTGTGGAGTTTGCACATTTCCCTGTGCCCGCATGGGTTTCCTCCGGGTGCTCCAGTTTCTGATAGACAATAGGCAATAGGTGCAGGAGTAGGCCATTTGGCCCCACGAGCCAGCACCGCCATTCAATGTGATCATGGATGATCATCCCCAATCCGTACCCCATTCCTTCCAACATCTCAAAGATGCACAGGGCTTGTTGGTTAATTGGCTTCTGTAAATTGCCCCTAGTGGAGTGGATGTGAAAGTGAGATAACATAGAACTAGTGTGAAGGGCTGATCAATGGTCAACGTGGACTCGGTGAGCTGAAGACCTGCTTCCATGTTATATCTCTTGATCAATTAAAAAAAACATATATTTTAGAAACACAGAAAAAACTCCAGGGGGTAGAAAGTCTGAGTTTATCTTTTCTGATCACTTCTGAACATGGTTCATTCGCAAACCACCTTCAGTTTTGGGCATCTTTTCAAGGATATCATTCATGCACGTACTTTTGTAACAAAATCTTGCTTATTTTACACACACCCACTATTCTCTGCAAGTTTAAACTTGTGAGCAAATGTTGCCTAGGCAAGTTTTGTTCAGAGAAATGATCCCCTACATGGAATTAAAATTCAATAAATGGGAGGGAAGCTCAATCTGTCGATTGTATCTTTGAATTCAATGGCCCTTGAGTGGTTAGAAATCTGGGTGGTTATCAGCCTGTACAGTCATTACCAGAGGCACTGAAGACTGCCAACTCTTGCAACAGCTCCATCCAAGACTGCAAGGAATTGCAGAGAATTGCGGATGCAGCCCAGACCATCACACAAACCAAAATCCCTTCCATTGACTCCATCAACACCACACTCTGCCTTGGCAAGGCCACCAGCATAATCAAGGAAGGATCTCACCCTTCTTCTCCCCTCTCCCATCAGGCAAGAGGTACAGAAGTGTGAAAACGCATATCTCCAGATTCAGGGACAGTTTCTTCCCAGCTGTTATCAGGTAACTGAACCATCCTATCACCACCCTACCAACAAATAGAGAGTGATACCGTCTACCTCATTGGAGACCCTCGGAATATCTTTAATCTGTCTTTACTGAATGTTATCTTGCACTAAATATTATTCCCTTTATCCTGTATCTGTACACTGTGGTCAGCTTGATTGTAAGCATGTGTAGTCTTTCTGTTGACTGGACAGCACGCAACAAAAAGGTTTCTCACTGTACCTTGGTACATGTGACAATATGCTAAACTGAACTAAACTAAACTAAACTAAATTAATCTAAACTAAACTAAACCAAACTAAACTAAACCAAGCAAAACCAAACCAAAATCTGAATGGACATGTTCCTGAAGGTTGCATCATATGATCTCTTCCCTTACACTACTGTGCTCCCAAACATCTACATTGATCACCTGACATTTGGGAATTGACATGGAATCTTAATGTTTTGCCCTAGTCATAGTCATACAGCACGGAAATAGACCCTTTGGCCCAACTCGTCCATGTTGACCAAGATGCCCTATCGAAGCTAGTCCCATTTGCCCACATTTGGCCCATATTGACTTGAACCTTATCCACGTCTTTGTTTCCTTCAAGGATAAGCTATTCCTAATACTCTCTCTTCTCCCATCTTCATAAGCGTCAGGATAACCGAAGCTCTGTTACCCATCTCTGCATCATCCTACTACCCACCACCCCCTGATCTCACTGGGCTTCACTGACATCCCTTCAAATCCCTACATTCCCATACACCTCCCCTTCTCTGTAATTTCTTCCATTCAGAGACTGGTGAAATCCTCCAATTCTGGGCTCTTGTGCCAACACCAGCCTCTTTGACTTTAATAAGTGCCCAACCTATGAGCCTTGCCGTTCATTCCATAAATATCTATCTATCTATATATCTATATTACTAAAACTCTGTTCTTGACCGGTTTTGGCGATCTGTGCTGTGATTTCCGAGAGAACGCCGCCACCTACGGCCGTCATTTTTGGCCACCTTGCTCAGAGCCCCCCTCCGCCACATGTGTGCCGAGGATTTTTCCCGTCGATTAAAAATGACAGAGATATTAATGTTTTTTTACAAAATTCCCCATTCTCTCTGCTGCCCCCGCTGGCGGCAGGGGGGAGGGACTATAAAACCAGGAAGTGGTGTGCCTCAATCAGTGTCTGCAAGCTAGAGGAAGGCAGAGGGTCACGTTTCTCTGAGCTGTGAATAACACTGAACACATGTCTACTAAATGTAAGTGCCCTTAGTGGTTCTAAAATGCTTGCAGAATGTGTCTATTGGTTCTAAAACTTGCAAAAAAATGTCTATTGGTTCTAAAGCTTGCAAAAAATGTCTATTGGTTCTAAAGCTTGCAAAAAAAATGTCTATTGGTTCTAAAGCTTGCAAAAAAATGTCTATTGGTTCTAAAGCTTGCAAAAAATGTCTATTGGTTCTAAAGCTTGCAAAAAAATGTCTATTGGTTCTAAAGCTTGCAAAAAAATGTCTATTGGTTCTAAAGCTTGCAAAAAAAGTCTATTGGTTCTAAAGCTTGCAAAAAAATGTCTATTGGTTCTAAAGCTTGCAGAAAAATGTCTATTGGTTCTAAAGCTTGCAAAACATGTCTATTGGTTCCAAAGCTTGCAAAATGTGTCTCTATTGGTTCTAAAGGTTGCAAAATGTGTCTCTATTGGTTCTAAAGCTTGCAAAACAAGTGTCTATTGGTTCTAAAGCTTGCAAAAAAAGTGTCTATTGGTTCTAAAGCTTGCAAAAATGTCTATTGGTTCTAAAGCTTGCAGAATGTGTCTCTATTGGTTCTAAAGCTTGCAAAAAAAGTCTATTGGTTCTAAAGCTTGCAAATAAGTCTATTGGTTCTAAAGCTTGCAAAAAAAATGTCTATTGGTTCTAAAATGGTTCATACTAGCGCTCCAGAAAGCCCCCCCCCCCCTCCCTCCCTGGTTGGCTTGGCTTGGGTGTGTCATGAAATTGAAAGGCACTACTTACTGCAAATGGTGGCATGAAGTTGAAAGGCACTACTTACTGCAAATGGTGGCTTGGGAGCTTTGGCTTGAAGTTGAAAGGCACTATTACTGCAAATGGTGGCTTGGTTGCTTTGGCTTGAAGTTGAAAGGCACTATTACAGCAAATGGTGGATTGGTTGCTTTGGCTTGAAGTTGAAAGGCACTACTTACTGCAAATGGTGGCTTGGGTGTGGTTTGAAGTTGAAAGACACCACTTACTGCAAATGGTGGCTTGAAGTTGAAAGACACCACTTACTGCAAATGGTGGCTTAAAGTTGAAAGGACTATTACTGCAAATGGTGGCTTGAAGTTGAAAGGCACTACTTACTGCAAATGGTGTCTTCGGTGCAATGGCTTGAAGTTAAAATTCATTACTTACTGCAAATGGGGGCGTGGGTGCATTGGCTTGAAGTTGAAAGGCACTACTTACTGCAAATTGTGGTTTGAAGTTGAAAGGCACTACTTACTGCAAATGGTGGCTTGGGTGCTTTGGCATTAAGTTGAAAGGCACTACTTACTGCAAATGGTGGCGGGTGCTTTGGCATTAAGTTGAAAGGCATTACTTACTGCAAATTGTAGCTTGGGTGCTTTGGCATTAAGTTGAAAGGCACTGCAAATTATGGCATGAAGTTGAAAGGCACTACTTACTGCAAATGGTGGATTGGGAGCTTTGACTTGAAGTTGAAAGGCACCTCTTACTGCTAATGGTGGCTTGGGTGTGGCTTGAAGTTGAAAGGCACTACTTACTGCAAATGATGGCTTGGGTGTGGCTTGAAGTTGAAAGACACCACTTACTGCAAATGGTGGTATGAAGTTGAAAGGCACTACTTACTGAAAATGGTGGCTTGGGTGTGGCATTAAGTTGAAAGGCACTACTTACTGCAAATGGTGGCTTTGGCGCTTTGGCATTGTTGAAAGGCATTACTTACTGCAAATTGTAGCTTGGGTGCTTTGGCATTAAGTTGAAAGGCACTGCAAATGGTGGCATGAAGTTGAAAGGCACTACTTACTGCAAATGGTGGCTTGGGTGCAATGGCTTGAAGTTAAAATACATTACTTACTGCAAATGGGGGCGTGGTGTATTGGCTTGAAGTTGAAAGGCACTACTTACTGCAAATTGTGGCTTGGGTGCTTTGGCATTAAGTTGAAAGGCACTACTTACTGCATATGGTGGCTTGGGTGCTTTGGCATTAAGTTGAAAGGCATTACTTACTGCAAATTGTAGCTTGGGTGCTTTGGCATTAAGTTGAAAGGCACTGCAAATGATGGCATGAAGTTGAAAGGCACTACTTACTGCAAATGGTGGCTTGGGAGCTTTGACATGAAGTTGAAAGGCACCTCTTACTGCTAATGGTGGCTTGGGTGTGGCTTGAAGTTGAAAGGCACTACTTACTGCAAATGATGGCTTGGGTGTGGCTTGAAGTTGAAAGACACCACTTACTGCAAATGGTGGCATGAAGTTGAAAGGCACTACTTACTGCAAATGGTGGCTTGGGTGTGGCATTAAGTTGAAAGGCACTACTTACTGCAAATGGTGGCTTGGGTGCTTTGGCATTAAGTTGAAAGGCATTACTTACTGCAAATTGTAGCTTGGGTGCTTTGGCATTAAGTTGAAAGGCACTGCAAATGATGCAATGAAGTTGAAAGGCACTACTTACTGCAAATGGTGGCTTGGGAGCTTTGACTTGAAGTTGAAAGGCACCTCTTACTGCTAATGGTGGCTTGGGTGTGGCTTGAAGTTGAAAGGCACTACTTACTGCAAATGATGGCTTGGGTGTGGCTTGAAGTTGAAAGACACCACTTACTGCAAATGGTGGCATGAAGTTGAAAGGCACTACTTACTGCAAATGGTGGCTTGGGAGCTTTGTCATGAAGTTGAAAGGCACCTCTTACTGCTAATGGTGACTTGGGTGTGGCTTGAAGTTGAAAGGCACTACTTACTGCAAATGGTGGCTTGGGTGTGGCATTAAGTTGAAAGGCACTACTTACTGCAAATGGTGGCTTGGGTGCTTTGGCATTAAGTTGAAAGGCATTACTTACTGCAAATTGTAGCTTGGGTGCTTTGGCATTAAGTTGAAAGGCACTGCAAATGATGGCATGAAGTTGAAAGGCACTACTTACTGCAAATGGTGGCTTGGGAGCTTTGACTTGAAGTTGAAAGGCACCTCTTACTGCTAATGGTGGCGGGTGTGGCTTGAAGTTGAAAGGCACTACTTACTGCAAATGGTGGCTTGGGTGCAATGGCTTGAAGTTAAAATACATTACTGCAAATGGGGGCATGGGTGCATTGGCTTGAAGTTGAAAGGCACTACTTACTGCAAATTGTGGTTTGAAGTTGAAAGGCACTACTTACTGCAAATGGTGGCTTGGGTGATTTGGCATTAAGTTGAAAGGCACTACTTACTGCATATGGTGGCTTGGGTGCTTTGGCATTAAGTTGAAATGCATTACTTACTGCAAATTGTAGCTTGGGTGCTTTGGCATTAAGTTGAAAGGCACTGCAAATGATGGCATGATGTTGAAAGGCACTACTTACTGCAAATGGTGGCTTGGGAGCTTTGACTTGAAGTTGAAAGGCACCTCTTACTGCTAATGGTGGCTTGGGCGTGGCTTGAAGTTGAAAAGCACTACTTACTGCAAATGATGGCTTGAGAGCTTCGGCTTGAAGTTGAAAGGCACTATTACTGCAAATGGTGGCTTGGGTGTGGCTTCAAGTTGAAAGCACTACTTACTGCAAATGATGGCTTGGGAGCTTCGGCTTGAAGTTGAAAGGCACTATTACTGCAAATGGTGGCTTGGTTGCTTTGGCTTGAAGTTGAAAGGCACTACTTACTGCAAATGGTAGCTTGGGTGTGGCTTGAAGTTGAAATACACCACTTACTGCAAATGGTAGCTTGGGTGTGGCTTGAAGTTGAAAGGCACTACTTACTGCAAATGGTAGCTTGGGTGTGGCTTGAAGTTGAAATACACCACTTACTGCAAATGGTAGCTTGGGTGTGGCTTGAAGTTGAAAGACACCACTTACTGCAAATGGTGGCATGAGGTTGAAAGGCACTGCTTACTGCAAATGGTGGCTTGGTTGCTTTGGCTTGAAGTTGAAAGGCACTACTTACTGCAAATGATGGCTTGGGTGTGGCTTGAAGTTGAAAGGCACTTCTTACTGCAGATTGTGGCTTGGGTGCAATGGCTTGAAGTTAAAATGCATTACTTACTGCAAATGGGGGCGTGGGTGCATTGGCTTGAAGTTGAAAGGCGCCACTTACTGCAAATGGTGGCTTGGGAGCTTTGAAGTTGAAAGACACTACTTACTGCAAATAGTGGTTTGGGTGCATTGGCTTGAAGTTGAAAGGCACCACTTACTGCAAATTATGGCATGATGTTGAAATGCACTACTTACTGCAAATGGTGGCTTGGGTGCTTTGGCTTGAAGTTAAAAGGCACTACTGTAAATGCACTTACTTCCTGTTTGCACTTTATATTGATTTTAGATAAAACGCTACCACTTACGGCTGTGATTTTTGGCCATCTAACTCAGTCCCCCTCCGCTGAGCAGATGCAGAGAATTCTTCCCATCAATGAAAAATAAAAGTGTTATTAGTTTTATATAAAATGTTGAGAATCTCTCTCCTGTGAATCACTCCATGAAAGCCACACCTTTTCCGGTGGGGGTGGAGGGGAGGGGTTATAAAACCCGGAAATGTGGGTGTGGCTCAGTCTCTGCAAGATGGAGGAGGGAGAGGTCACGACTCGCTGTCTTTAGTGGCTTTGCACCCTACTTCAAATGGTATCAAAGGTATCAAAGATATTTTATTGGTCACATTCACATACACCGAGGTGTAATGAAGTGAAATGCTTTTTTGCCATTTTGCAGCACACAAAAAAAGAAAGAATACAGACA